>NC_037682.1:13136478-13143222 GCF_003255815.1 Theropithecus gelada | reverse complement strand
CTCAAAAAAAAAAAAAAAAAAAAAAAAAGAAACTGAGCCCAGAGAGGTTGAGTGGCTTGCCAAGGTCACACAGCACATTCATAGCTAAGTCTTCCCACTGCATGTTTTACTGACTGAACGGTATCACAGATTCATTCCCGTTGATCAGGATTGCACACCAGGGCCGTGCAGGAATCAATGAAACCTGGGGCAGGCCATCATGGGCTTCCTGCTGGAGTGAAGGGAGGCAGTTTGGGTCTCACTGGCAAAAGCTCAGACTCGGTGCCAGACGGCTAGGGTGGAGTTTGGGCCCCAGCACTCATTAGCTGCTTGGACAAGTCATTTAACCCTTCTCAGTTTCCTGGTCTGTAAAATCGGGACCAAAATAATCGTACCTACTTCATAGCATTGTGGTGAGGACTGGGAGAGTTAACATGTAAAAGACCCAAAAGAGTGAAAACTGTTAAAATGTTGGTGATGGTGACAGTGATGGTGATGATGTTGACGGTGATGGTGATGATGGTGATGGTGATGGTGACAGTGATGGTGATGGTGACGGTGATGGTGATGATGGTGACAGTGATGATGATGGTAACAGTAATGGTGGTCATGATGGTGACAATGATGGTGACGATGATGGTGATGATGATGGTGATGATGATGGTGACAGTGATGGTGATGATGGCGACAGTGATGATAGTGATGGTGACAGTGATGGTGATGATGATGGTGATGGTGATGATGATGATGATGTTGATGGTGATGGTGACGGTGATGGTGATGGTAACGGTAATGGTGGTGATGATGGTGACGGTGATGGTGGTGATGATGGTGACGGTGATGGTGATAATGATGGTGACAGTGATGGTGATGATGGTGACGGTGATGATGATGATGGTGACAGTGATGGTGATGATGATGGTAACAGTAATGATGATGATGATGGTGACAGTGATGGTGATGATGATGGTAATGGTGATGGTGATGGGGATGATGATGGTAACAGTGATGGTGATGGTGACGGTGATGGTGACAATGATGATGACGGTGACGGGGATGATGATGGTGACAGTGATAGAGATGGAAGGAGAAGAGAGGAAGTGCTGCTCATCTGGGGACCAGACAGGCACCCGGAGGAAGGTTCCAGGGCGACACTATAGAACGCATAAATATCTTTTTTATTAAAGCATTTGTTAGAGCATTTTTTTAAAGAATTTCAATTGGTTTTCCAGCTTGTTCAGTCTTCCCCAAGAACGTTCTCTGAGAAAGGCCTAGGCTATTCTGTGTGGAATTTGCCATGATTGTCAGGCCCGGTCCCTGTCCCCAGGCCTTCAGGGTCTGACTGCATGAGCGCTTCCAGGTCAGATCCAGGTGGTGTCCATCTCTGCATCTCCAAACCTGGCACTCTGGAGGAGCAATTGGGTGGCTGGGAGCAGAGAGCATGGGTTTTGGAGTCAGACACATGGTTCGACTCCACCTGCCTGCCGTATCACCCGGGACAGGGCATTTGCCCTCTCCTGACATTTATACCAGGAGCGTACTCAACTCTCGTGATGGGGCTGTGTGGAAGACTAACAACAATATCTATGATGAACATCCCGAGGGCTAAGTATGCAGCAGGTGCTCAATAGTTGGCAGCTGCTGTTAATAATGAACATTGAGTATGATGACTCAGGAAATAGAGATGCTCCTTGACCTACAGTGGGGTTACCTCTCAATAAACCCATTGTAAGCTGAAAACATCCTAAGTCAAAAATCATCTAATACCCCAATAAACCCACTGCAAACTTGAAAAGTCATAAGTTGAACCACCCTAAGCCTGGACCATCTGTGCAAAGTTTCCAAGTTAGAAGAAAGAAGTGGTGAGCCCCATGGTCTCGCTCTCTGTGCTCCTGGACAGAGAATCTTCCCACTGGGAAAGCTCCCCGAGGGTCTGCCTCCCTGGGCACAGCTTCCCCCAGCCCAGCCTACTCTGCAGACCAGTAACACCAGCTCTGAGCACCGAACACAGGCCAGGAAGGCACTGGGCTAAGCTCTTTACACCGATTAACTCATCTCGTCTTCACAACAGCTCGAGAAGGCTAGTCCCATGCTCATCCTCATGCTATGAGTGAGGAAATCAAGGCTCGGAGGCACAGAGACAGGACAGACGTGCTCCCCAGACTCTATAGGCAGGAAGTGGCAGAGCTGATACTCAGAACTGGAGCAGTAGAAAGTTATTGGTGACTGAAAACCCATCCTGAACTGTGTAGCACTGAAGGACAGATCTGCGGACTCCCACTCCCCCAGGCGGCACTTCAAGCTGCCTTAGCCCTCGAGACTTAGCCAGAGGGATGACTCTTTCAAGGCGGACTGCCCTGCTTCTAATGGGCAGCTGGGATGAGAGGGAGGTGGGAATGAGAGGTCAGGAGCGAGAGGTGAGGGCAGAGCAAAAGGGCCTCCCTCCCGATCTTTCTTGCTGGCTGGACATCTCCCCAGTGGCCTCCTGCGGCTGCCCTGCCCACTGCAATAAATCAGATGATTGATTGGGCGTGGTGGCTCATGCCTGTAATCCCAGCACTTTGGGAGGCTGAGGCAGGTGGATCACCTGAGGTCAGGAGTTCAAGACCAGCCTGGCCAACATAGTGAAACCTCGTCTCTACTAAAAGTACCAAAATTAGCTGGGCATGGTGGTGCATGTCTGTAGTCCCAGCTACTTGGGAGGTTGAGGCAGGAGAATTGCTTGAACCAGGGAAGTAGAGGTTATAGTGAGTCAAATTCATGGCACTGCATTCCAACCTGGGCAAGAGAGCAAGACTCTGTCTCAAAAAATAAAAATAAAAAATTGATCAGATGCTTGACAACTGGGCCATCCCTTTCCACCCAGGCCAGACCTCTGCACACTTCCCTGTTGATGAGAATAACCTTTCCCTTCCAAGGCCCGTGACTCCTAGAGCAACAGCTGTGAAAGGATCTTGCAGATTCAAGGGAAACTTAACACAGGGCCATGATGACTTCATCATGAAAAGTCTTGATTCGGGGGCAAGGATGAACTGTGGGGCACATCACCCCTTAAAATTCAACCACCAGCTTGAGAACACTCAAGCAAGAACAGCTTTTTCAAAGCACATCTATTTTTTAAGAGATGGGGTCTTGCTATGTTGTCCAGGCTGGACTCGAACTCCTCGGCTCAAGTGAGCCTCCTGCCTCAGCCTGCTGAGTAGGTAGGACTACAGCCTTGAGCCCCTGGCCCAGCTCAACACACCTATTTTTTAACACCCAGCAACAATTTCTCACAAACAATTTGAACACAGCCTTTCACTATTAATATATAATAGTGAAAGTTATATTATATTAATATATAATAGTCAACAGTCTCCTTGACCCAGTGCCATAAATCCAAGAGTAAACCCAAGTCAGACAGATGGAAATCAAAATACTCTACCTACACCCTAACTGATCATGCTAGGTGGTGAATACAGAGGTTAAGCTTTGAAGTCACGTGAGCTTGCTACTCCATCTTGTCCCCACCCAAATTAAACCTCTTCCCCAGCCACAGATGAGCTGGCCAGCTGCTGCTCTGCTGAGAGCCCTGCAGTGGGCCACTTTGCCCCCACTCCACAGTGAGACAGGGCTACAAGGAGGCAGAGCTTCCACGTGGTCCACACGGAGGAAGGCTGGTTCCCTACAGACCCCTGTTCCCTGACCTGTCACCTCGGCTCCCTTGCCAGCTAGCTGGCTACACTACTGTGGGCAGGTCCCGCCATCTCTTTGAGCTTCGTCTTCTCCAGAAGTGGGCAGCTGTTAAAGATAAGTGGCTGTCAGTCTTACTCTGCCTTGGGAATGCTGGAAAGTAGCAAATGTTCTCTTGGGTTCCCTTTCTTGCTCATTTCTTGCTCATTTCTTTCTTTCCTTTTTTTTTTTTTTTCTTTTAAAGACAGAATCTCACTCTCTTACCCAGGCTGGAGTGCAGTGGTGCAATCTCAGCTCACTGCAGCCTCCACCTTCCAGGTTCAAGCAATTCTCCTGCCTCAGCCTCCCGAGGAGCTGGGATTACAGGCATGCACCATCACGCCGAGCTAATTTTTATCATTTTTAGTAGAGACAGGGTTTCACCATATTGACTGGGCCAGTCTCAAACTCCTGACCTCAAGTGATCCGCCCACCTCGGCCTCCCAAAGTGCTTGGATTACAGCCATGAGCCACGGCACCCGGCCCTTTTCTGGCTCATTTCTCCATTCTCTAGAACTAAGGAGCTCAAATGTTTTCGAGAGGAAGCAACACACAGGACATTTTTACATTGCAACCCTCAACACACAAAAAGTGGTCCTCACCCTCACAATGTATAGTGCATTCTGACATTCTTTTTTATTTTATCTTTATGGTTTTCAGACAGTGTCTTACTCTGTCACCCAGGCTAGAGTGCTGTGGCATAATCATAGCCCACTGCAGGGTCCAACTCCTGGGCTCAAGCAGTCCTCCCACCTTGGCCCCGCTAAGTGCTGGGATTACAGTCATAAGCCACTGTGCATGGCCTCTCTATTCTATTCCATTTCATTTTTTTAAAAAAATTGATGGCCCAAGTGCCATGGCTCACACCTGTAATCCCAGCACTTCAGGAAGCTGAGGCATGAGGATCACTTGAGCCCAGGAGTTCAAAACCAGCCTGGACAACATAGTGAGACCCTGTCTCTAAAAAAAAAAAAAAATTGTAAAAAAATTAGCCAGGCACGGTGGCTCATGCCTGTAATCCTAGCTACTCAAGAGGCTGAGGTGGGAGGAGCCTTTTGAGCCAGGGAGGTTGAGGCTGCAGTGAGCTGTGATCGTGCCACTGCACACTAGCCTGGGTGAGGAGAGTGAGATTCTGTCTCAAAAAGTAATAATAATAATTGATGGTTACATTATTACAAAGGTTAGCATGAGGGAATTTGAGGTAGGGAGTAATGGAACTGGCATATACCTTGATTGTGATGGTGGTCACACACATCTATATATGTGACATTCACGGAATCATGCGGTAAAGAAAAATCAACTTCCTGTATGTTCATTTTAAAAGCAATGGGTTTTTAAGAAGAAAAAAAATCGATGGTTGCAACCCACTAAATAGAATTCATATCACTCAGGGGTTCCAACCTGGAGTACAAAAATTCCTGTCCCTAAAACCCATGAGTGTGGATAGGGGGAGGCAGAAAGGGCCATTGCTCAGGCTGTGGGCGGGTGAGCTGGGGAGAAGGGAGAGGGTGGTTGGCTTCACTTCCTGACCCTCCTCTCTCCTTTCTGCAGTTGCTTCCTGCCTCGGACGGCTCAGCTGGGATGACCCAGGTAAAGAAGAGCCACATAGAGAAAGGCCTGGGGCAGGGGGAGAGTGGGGCTGTGGTTTTGTCACACCATAGGGGACCTCTCGATGAAGCCATCGCTTCTGCCAGAGTGAACCCCACCCTACAGAGAGGGTGAACCCCAGCATATACACAGGCACATAGATGCAGACACTGCACATTTAAGATGCTCACATGCAGATGGGTGCCCTCGATAGCCGTAAATCACCCACAAATGCCAGATCTCATGATAATTATTACTATGACCCACTCACCATGCACAGGAAACATTCCAGCTCATAAATGCACCTTGCAAAGTCCTTTTTCCTACCCAATCCTGACAGACACTCCATGGTCAAAGATGTTTAGAGGGGAGTCTGCGGAGAGAGGCTGCAGACTGATTGTGAGGTGTGTGGAATGTCCAGCCTTAGAGGTTGGACTTTAGTCGGAGAGACTGTTTCCCAAATAGGGTTCCATGGAGCATGCTGGAGAAAGAGCAGGCAACACCACATCTCCCACTGGAGACTGACGGTGTCCACCAGCCTAGCAAAGGCTCTGAGAAATCCTGCAGCGAAGAAATTATTACACTTTTTAACTCAGCAGTTTGCACCCTCATTTCACCACAGACCTCTCCTTCACATTGACTGGGATAACATGGGGCTGACTGTATCTGGGGTGAATTGTAGCTGAAGGGTCTTGAGATGCCACTGTGCAGCCAGAGGGAGTGACAGGGGCCTTAGCAGGCCCTAAGCACGACCTGGACCCTGCACTGACATCCTGGCTCCAAGCTTTGGCACACTGCTTGACCTCCTTGAGCCCCAGTTTCCCCAGCTGTGAAATGGGCAGAAAATCTCTTGCCTGGTGAAGCTGCAACGAGCCACCTCGCTGGGCAGACAGCCTGCAAAGCGCCCCACCAATGTCAGGTGTTGAGACGCGCTCGCTCTGCCTCTAACTAGCCAAGCGTCTTTGGCAAGCCCTGGCCCTCAGCTTTGGCCCCAGACTGTCCTCGTCGGAAGAAAAGGGCAGCCTGACCCTTGGTTCCCGACCAGGGAAAACCTCCCCTCAGAATCACTTGGAAGAGCCTTTCACATTTCTAAAAATTTCTTGAATCGGTGACACACTCATCCAGCTCAAAAATTCTAAAAAATATATAAAGATCTATAGTGAATAGTCTCACTTCCATCTCTATTCCCGTCTATCCCAGTCACCCCCACGTCGGCCCCAACACCCCAGGTAATGACCACGTTTATTTGTTTCTTGTATATTCTTCAAGAAGCTCTTTATGCACACACACACACACACCCCTCACATACACACCCCACACACACCACACACACCCCACACACACCCCACACACACCACAAACACACCCCACACACACACCACACACACACCCCACACACACACCACACATACACCCTACACACAACACACACACCCCACACACACCACACACACCACACACCCCACA
>NC_037682.1:13028931-13136261 GCF_003255815.1 Theropithecus gelada | reverse complement strand
CTCCACACACACCACACCACACAGACACACACACCACACACACACCACACACACTACACGCACACACCACACCCACCACACACAGCACACCACACACAGCACACACACATACCTACCACACACACTCCACACACACACCACACACACACACCACACACACACCACACACACCACACACCACACACCACACACACCACACACACATACCTACCACACACACTCCACACACACCACACCACACAGACACACACACCACACACACACCACACACACCACACACCACACCACACACACCACACACACATACCTACCACACACACTCCACACACACCACACCACACAGACACACACATTGCACACACACGTATATTTTTCCCCTCATGGAGTTTGATAAAATCACATAAGCCACATGTCTGCCCATGACCCAGCAATTCCACTCCTAGGTATTTACCCAAGAGAAATGGAAACGCCCACACAAAGACCCGTATGTGAATGTTCACAGCAACTTTGTTTGTAGTAGGCAAAACCCGGAAACAAATCAAATGGTGAATGGAAAACAAATGTGGCATGTGCATGTAGTGAACTGTTATTCGGCAATAAAAAGGAATGAACTACTCATGCGCCCAACGACATAGCTAAATCTCAAATACGTGCTAAGCAAAAAAAGCCAAACCAAACAAAATAAAACATCTGCTGTATGAGTCCATGTCTATGACATTGTAGCGCAGGCAAAACTCATCTTTTGTGACAGAAAGCAGATCAGTGTTTGCCTGAGGCTAGATTCAGGGAAATTAACTATAAAGGGGCCTTAGGGAACTTTCTAAATGATGGAAATGTTCCATATCTAGATTATGGTGGTGGTTATATGCATGTATACATTTGTCAAATTCCATTGAACAGTACCCTTAAAATAAGTGCATTTCACTGTACAAATTTACCTCAATAAAATTAATTTTTTTTAGATGGAATCTTGCTCTGTCACCCAGGTTGGAGTGCAGTGGCACGATCTTGGCTCACTGCAACCTCTGCCTCCCTGGTTCAAGCGATTCTCCTGCCTCAGCCTCCCAAGTAGCTGGGATTACAGGCGCCTGCCACCACACCCAGCTAATTTTTGGTATTTTTTCTTTTTTAGTAGAGACACTGTTCCACCATGTTGGCCAGGCTGGTCTCGAACTCCTGACCTCAGGTGGTCTGCCTGCCTCAGCCTCCCAAAGTGCTGGGATTACAGGCATGAGCCACCACACCTGGCCTAAAATTAATTTCTAAAGATCGTTTAAAAAGCAGACACCAGCCCCAATCTCAGACCCCTTGAGACAGAATTTCTAGGACAGGGGCCATCCTGCTGGACAGGGGGTGCCAAGAACACCTTGCCCATTTATCTGAGCTCCCTTCTGGCTCTGAAATCTGGAGCCCCACCCTCCTGGGTCAGGGCCCTCTGGGAAGCCCCTGCAGTGCCCCAGAAGGGATGAAGCTCACAGGGGGTGAGGCAGGCAGCCCACGGGTCAGGAGGGAGCTTGACTGGGCATGGGGCCTGGTAGGGAGAGGGTAGTGAGGGGTTCCAGTGGGGAACCCCTCCCAGCCTGACCCCCACCACACCTTTCTGACCCCCAGATTTCCAGACAAGGCTCACCCGTTCCAACTCGAGGTGCCAGGGCCAGCTGGAGGTCTACATCAAGTACGGATGGCACATGGTTTGCAGCCAGAGCTGGGGCCGGAGCTCCAACCACTGGGAGGACCCCAATCAAGCGTCAAAAGTCTGCCAGCGACTGAACTGTGGGGTGCCCTTAAGCCTTGGTCCCTTCCTTATCGCCGACAGACATCAGAGCCAAATCACCTGCTACGGACGCCTGGGCTCCTTCTCCAACTGCAGCCACAGCGGAAGAGATGTGTGTCGCCCTCTGGGCCTGACCTGCTTAGGTGGGTAACTAGCCAGCCACATGGGCACCCTGGGCCTGGGCGCCAGCCCCGAGGAGACCGCCCAAGGCCTGTGATCTAGGGTCTGAGCAGGCTGGTGGAAGGGGTCGGGGGACCCCAGTTTATAACCCCTCCCCAAGACACATACCCAGGAGGGAGACTGGAAGGGGCCAGCACCCATCTGTAGGATGGCAATGGAGGACCTAGTTCTGCCAATCACTGACTTCATCGGCGCCTCTGAACCTCTATTCTTCCATCTGTGAAGTGGGGTGGTACTTCCCGCCTCTCAGGAGGCTTACAGACAACGTGTGGGTCAAGCGGACCTGGTGTACCAAGCGGCGTTCATGCCAGGAACTCCTAGTCCTCTCAAGGTTTCCAGCTGCCCCCGGCCCTTCCCACACCACCCATTCCTCCCTC
The DNA here is from genome assembly GCF_003255815.1 of Theropithecus gelada. NCBI lineage: Eukaryota > Metazoa > Chordata > Mammalia > Primates > Cercopithecidae > Theropithecus > Theropithecus gelada. The sequence continues at coordinate 13,133,930 of NC_037682.1, read as the reverse complement.
ACCAGACTGTCTCATTGCAGAGCCCCAGACGACAACACCTCCACCCACAAGGCCCCCGCCCACCACAACTCCAGAGCCCACAGGTAAGAGGATTCTGAACCCCCCGCAGGGAGTCAGAGCTAGCAAATAAAAACCCAGGACGCCCAGTTACATTTGAATTTCCGATAAAGAGGAAATGTTTAGTATTGGTTGTTCTACGTAATATTTGGGACCCCACCACCTCCCAAGGCCAAGTGTTGGTCAGCAGCTGTCCACAAGTTGGGGCCAAACAGCAAGGAGTGCCCAGGAGCCCTCGGCGCTCAGCTGTCTCCCCCTCCCGCTCTCTCCTCTCCCAGCTCCTCCCAGGCTGCAGCTGGTGGCACAGGCTGCAGGCCGGCACTGTGCTGGCGTGGTGGAGTTCTACAGCGGCAGCCTGGGGGGTACCATCAGCTATGAGGCCCAGGACAAGGCCCAGGACAAGACCCAGGTCCTGGAGAACTTCCTCTGCAGCAGCCTCCAGTGTGGCTCCTTCTTGAAGCATCTGCCAGAGACCGAGGCAGCCACAGCCCAAGACCCAGGGGAGCTGCGGGAACACCAGCCCTTGCCAATCCAATGGACGATCCGGAACTCGAGCTGTACCTCCCTGGAGCATTGCTTCCGGAAAATCAAGCCCCGCAACAGTGGCCAAGTTCTTGCCCTCCTCTGCTCAGGTAAGTGAGACCTGGCCAAGCCCCATGACACCTTCTGCTGCATCCCAGAAGGTCAGGGAACATATGTGCAGCACGGGGCACTATGGAGAATACAAGGGAAGTGAAGGCCTGGTCTTGGCCTCTAAGAGGCAAGAAGGGTTGGGGTGGGGAGGATGCATCCACACTCAACGCCTTGGTAATCTCTGCAAAGCTACACACCCCAAGCCCAAAGGAACCACTGGCTCAGCTGCCACAAGGGGAAGGGGAGTCGGCAGGACTTCCAGGAGGAGGCAAGGTCTTTTCGTTGGTTCAGGGGAGAAAAAAATGTCTAGGTAGGAATTGTGGCGTGTGCCAAAGATGGGGCACTTGGAGGGGTGGGCCTCGCAGGAGGGGCGTTTGTAAATCCCAAGGGTTGACGTTGCAGCAATGGTGAGAGGTGGGAGGGCCCTGAGGCCCGGAGGTAAGAGCACAGCAGGCAAAGAGAGAAACAGAGACAGCCCCCAGGAGGGCTCTGCAGAGGGTCCTGCGCCGTGCGCTGACAAAATAAAGAGAATGATGCCGCTGTGTGGTTGAGGGGAGGAGGCAGGTGAGACTGAGTCTGTGAGACCCCAGTGGGCCAAACCAGGATCAATGAAGAAAACTAAAGGGAAGAAACCGCAGCTGAAATGAAGGGAGAATCCTCGCAGCACGCCTCCCTCCGGAAGTAGCGGGTTCCTATGGTCAGAAGTGTTCTCAGTAAAGTCCAGATTGTACTTACCGAGAGCTTACTTCGTGCAGGGACCGTTCCTGGGCCTTCTAAATTTTCCACATGGCCTTAGGAGGCGGCTGTTATTATTATCACCCCTCTTTACAGTGAGGAGGCTGAGGTTTAGAGAGGCTAAACCTCTTGCCCAGTACTATGGAGCACTTGCTGGGATTTCTGTTCAAGCAGGGTCACTCTAGAGCCTGTTGTCTCAGCCTTGGTGACTCCGTGTGGTCCTGGACCAGCAGCAGCCGGTTAGAAATGCAGGTGCTCAGGCCCCAGCCCAGACCTTCCCAATCAGAATCCACTTTTCAGCAAGGTCCTCAGTGATTTACGTGCACAAATCTAGGAATCACTGCTCGGGGCCACCTGGCTGTCCTGCCAGCACGCTGAGTACCTGGTGTAAATTAGTAAAATGCTGCCCCTCCCCCAGCACAAGCAGCTCCCAGGGGTCTCTTGGCCTGATGAGGGGAGCAGGGGCTGGCTCACACTCCCACCCGCCCCTCAGCTACTATCCTTCCTGCCGGCTACAACCTGTAAAACCATACCCAGGGTTCTTACCTTTGAAGCTTCTTCTAAATAGATTTACTAGGGCTTTGAAGGTGGATGTTGCTATGGAAACTGGCCAAAGCTGGTGAGATCCCAACTCTCTCTAAACTGAGCGTGTGTGGGCCTCAGCTACGGACTCCCAGGCCCCACCTCGGCAGGCAGAAATAAATGCGTGCCTCTGTTGAGCCAGGCCCCCCTTGCTGAAAGCCTGGCCCTCAGCGTTCAGTGCCTGGGCAGCAGGATCTGTCCCAACTGTGAACTGCCAGGACTTAGGGCAGTAGGTCTTCACAACCCCTGGGCCTCAGTTTACCTCTTCTGAAAAGTCCTTCTTCTTCCCAAAGTGCAGCGGGAGAATGACAGGATGTTTCCAAGTGGGAAGCGGACCCAGGTGGAGCCTATTTCCCATGCTCTTCTCTTACCTCCACCTGGCATGGGGCCGACTCCCTGCTGGTGGCTGCCAACAGGTTCCTTGCAGAAAGCGCCTACGCTGCTGTGTCTCAGGATGGTGCTGGCAGCTGCCCAGAGGCACCAGAGACAGCGCTGGGTCAGGGGAAGAGCCACAGAGGGTACCAGAAGAAGGGAAGGGCAGAAAGGAAGGCTGCCTCTTCTGGTGGTCCCACACAGTGCCTTCCCCTAGCCAGGGCCCCGATTTGCCAGTGGCATGGGGCCCCAGGAAGCAGCACAAAGGCTCAGGGCCACATTTGCACCCTCCTTTCCCATTGCTTCCCCTCTCAGGTTTCCAGCCCAAGGTGCAGAGCCGTCTGGTAGGGGGCAGCAGCATCTGTGAAGGCACCGTGGAGGTGCGCCAGGGGGCTCAGTGGGCAGCCCTGTGCGACAGCTCTTCAGCCAAGAACGCTCTGCGGTGGGAGGAGGTATGCCGGGAGCAGCAGTGTGGCAGCTTCAACTCCTATCAAGTGCTGGAGGCTGGTGACCCAACATCCCGGGGGCTCTCCTGTCCCCATCAGAAGCTGTCACAGTGCCACGAACTTACAGAGAGAAAGTCCTACTGCAAGAAGGTGTTTGTCACATGTGAGTTGGCCACAGCCCACAGTGGGTGGAAGCAGTTACAACTTTACCTCTAGGACCCGGTCAGGGTGCATGTCTCTAAAGGGCAGCCCTGGGGAGCTAGACAGAGAGTCCCAAAGACCCAGAAAGGATGGAGAGAGGGAAATTGGAGGGCCAGGGAGCAAGAGTACTCAGACAACAATGGGCATGAACAATAACAGGAGACAGGGCAAGCAACAGGCAGAGATCACTGTCAGGCAGCTGATGAGTCACAGAACTTCTCTTTCTACCTTCTACTTTTGCAAGGTGGAAGCCAGAAAATCAAATGGTAGATAGCACATATTTGCTACATGAATGGTAACTAAATGGCAAGTAAAAGAGAGAAATGGATGGATGGATGGATGGATGGATGGATGGATGGATGGATGGATGGATGGATTGGTGGGTGGGTGGGTGGGTGGATGGATCAGTGGGTGGGTGGATGGATGGATGGATGGATGGATGGATGAACAGAAGGATGAATGGACATATGGATGGATGGATGGATGGATGGATGGATGGATGGATGGATGAACAGAAGGATGAATGGACAGATGGATGGATGGATCAAGAATAGAGGCCCGGCGGGGCGCGGTGGCTCACGCCCATATTCCCAGCACTTTGGGAGGCTGAGGTGGGTGGATCACGAGGTCAGGAGATCAAGATCATCCTGGCTAACACGGTGAAACCCCATCTCTACTAAAAATACAAAAAATTAGCCGGGCGTGGTGGCGGGTGCCTGTAGTCCCAGCTACTCGGGAGGCTGAGGCAGGAGAATGGCGTAAACCTGGGAGGTGGAGCTTGCAGTGAGCCGAGATTGTGCCACTGCACTCCAGCCTGGGCAACAGAGCGAGACTCCGTCTCAAAAAAAAAAAGAATAGAGGCCCAGCTGGCTATTGGTATAAGATCATATGTTGCTTTATGATGGTATATGATGGCAAGGTGATCACTAACAACTGGCAAATGGTAGAAAATTAAGTAACTTATAACAAGTGTGGCAAATGATAGCTAGATGATCAACTGTTAGATGATAAATGGTGGGTGGGTGAGTGGGTAGCAGGGAGTTCTAGAGATGGATGGAGGGACAGTCAAATAGATCATTGCCTTCCGTGCATGCTGATGATTTCTCGGATGAGCAAGGGTGACTGGTGGAAGCCAGGCAGCCAGCAGCTTCCCTCCCACAGTTTTTCTCCCCCAGGGCTGGGACTGACCTAACTCTTCCTGCTTCCCCAGGCCAGGATCCAAATCCAGCAGGCCCAGCCGCAGGCACCGTGGCGAGCATCATCCTGGCCCTGGTGCTCCTGGGGGTGCTGCTGGTCGTGTGCGGCCCCCTTGCCTACAAGAAGCTGGTGAAGAAATGTAGGTGTCGTGGCCCTGAGTGGCTCCATTTCCATGTGCAGAGACTGGAGGGGCTGCCCTGGAGTCTCCCAGAGGAGGGGTTGTGCCTCCAGAGAGCTGGGCGTGCAGGGCACCTCTGCTTCGCCCCCCAGCCTTCCCTTCTCCTGCCCATTAGCCATTTTCTGCCCCAAGTAACAGAAACAGAAAGGAAACAAAATTGCAATTGCCCATATGTCCATCTCTGGCGCCCAGCTGAGACCCACTCCAGGCCAGGGGTGCGGCCATTCCCGAGGCTGTGGCAGGCCCAGAGGGGGTTCAGCACGGCCTCTGATGGCAGGAGACACACATCCCAGGCCTAGCCCCACCACTTACCACTGCCCGGGATGCTGATTGGGACACTTCCTCTCTCCGACCCTCAGTTTCTTCATCTACCAAATGGGCGATCGCACACCTTGTGAACGCGGCGGGTTGTTCTCCTTGCCTTGCAGAACTTAAGAGGAAATTATTCAGACAAAGAAATGAGAGGGGAGAGATTGGGAACGGAAGGCCCAGCAGGGCAGTGTTGGGTCCTAGTGCCTGCCCAGGTCTAGTTCTAAACGCCTGTGGTCTTTTCTCCTGGGGAGCCAGCCACCTCTACAGCATCCTTGGCCTCTCTTTTGGCATATGATGGCTCCAATTCCCTTCCCAAGCAAGTTAGGAAACCGAGGTTGACAAGAGACTCCGGGGGGCAGAGCCCAGCAGCCCTGCCCTCAGCTGCACCTGCTGCCACCATCTCCCTCCCAGGCCCTGCCCCGTCCCCACCCCTGCCTGCCCCCACCCCCACCTTCCCCCACCACTCTGATGCGCCTTTCCTGTCTCTTGCCCAGTCCGCCAGAAGAAGCAGCGCCAGTGGATTGGCCCAACGGGAATGAACCAGAACAGTAAGTGTCCCCGCAGGCAGGAGCCTCCCTCAGGTGCTGGACAGAGACCATGGAGGCAGAGTTGAGGCTCTCTGCTGACCACAGATGGAGCCTGTGGCTGCTTGAAGCCTCTGATCTCCACGGTACTTGTCTGACATGTGACTGTGGCCAACAGACGTCCCCACACCAGGGAGGGCGGAGGCTTCTTGATGGGCAGATGGCTGAGTGGTTTCTACCACTGAAGCCTCAGAGTGTAGAAACATCTCATGGTATCCTTTCTGTGCCTCGCCTCATCTCTAGGGTCCCCAACAGCGTTCGCCTCCTCCAGCAGTATTCCCCAACACAGTGGCCAGTGGATGTTAACAGGCAGCACTCACAAAAGAGGCCTCCCTGATCAACAGATCTGGAAAACCATGAGTTAGGCACAGCTAAGCATGGCTATGTCAGGACTTACCAGAACCTTAATGGGCATTTTTGTATTGCCCATCTCCAAAGCAAGGATCCATTAAGAAGGGCTGTCCAGGCTATTTTTATCATGGAACAACTTACAGGGCCAGTATGAAGACATTTTGGTGCAGCCAGCCCAACACCATCCCTGGTCTTCATCCTCCCTCCTTCCAGCCACAGCCAGAGACACCCTAATGGATGGAGACATGGCGCTCTTCCTGCCTCCCATTCCACCTTCTTCCTCCTTCCTAAGTCCAGGGCCAAATCCTTCAAGAAGGCTCTGTGTTGCCCAGCCTTGCTTAATAACATACAGACCCTCAGTTCCTGGAGGGCAGGGAGCATATCTGTCCTGTCATCTGTGCTCCAGTCTCCTGCTTGGCAAATGCTTGATGACTGACTCATGGAACGCCCCACCCCGCCAGTCAGATTGCTGGGTTCCCAAACCTGCTCTCAAAGTCTGCTGCTGATCCTGCTAGCACGAACCTCCCGGGAAAAGAGGAGAGGGGGATGCATTGAAGGGGCTGTGAGTGCCTTTGCCCTCTCCCTGCTAACATCATGGGAATAGGAGATTAACGTTCTGGGCACCTGCTGGGGAAGGAGGCGGAGGACACAGCCACAAGTCTAATGACACTGTCTCCTACCATCTGCCCAGTGTCCTTCCATCGCAACCACACAGCGACCGTCCGGTCCCATGTTGAGAACCCCACAGCCTCCCATGTGGATAACGAATACAGCCAACCTCCCAGGAACTCCCGCCTGTCAGCTTATCCAGGTAAGCTCCAGTGGGTGCTCCCAGGCACGCAGGCAGGGCTGGAGCAGGCCGCCAAGGCAGGTCACGTGATGCCCTTGAAGGTGGGGTGATGGCCCAAAGAGAGAAGGGAGACCCCAGGGCACAGGGGGATCAAACGTCGCAGGATGCAGCAGGGGTGCGGAAGGGATGTAGCCTTTACAGGCCCCAGCTGTCCTGTTTGAGACCATGAACTACTCATTTGGAGAGAAGAATGCACTCAGAAAGCCATCAACCCCAGCCTTGCTGTGACCTAATGGGCCTGTTTCACTGCAGGGCCTTGAGGGGCCTGGATGGTAAATGAGGACCCTTGGATTCCCCCCGGCCAGAAGAGAGCCATTAAGTGGGCTGCAGGAGCGCTGCACTAAAGGCTCCCTGACTGGCCGTTACCAATGAAGCCCCAGGGAGCCTGGAGTTCAGCATCATTAGTGAACGTTTGGCTGATTTGATCAAAACAGATACCGGGCTGTCACCGGCTCATAAAGCCGCTGTGATCTTCCAACCTGCTGTGGGCAGCGGCTCTAGGACCCAAGGGGCTCTGTGGAGTCACAAACCCTCTGCAAACAGCGTCCTTTCTTTCCCCAGCTCTGGAAGGGGCCCTGCATCGCTCGTCCACACAGCCTGACAACTCCTCCGACAGTGACTACGACCTGCACGGGGCTCAGCGGCTGTAACGGTGAGCCTGTCTCCAGCCTGACCCCAGCACCCCGGGGTCCCCCACAGTCCTGGGGGTGAGCAGCAGCCACTCAGTGCCTCCCCTCAGTCCCACCCTGCCCATACATGAATAGGGGACCCCCAGCATCTTTTTTTTTTTTTTTTTTGAGACAGAGTCTCACTCTGTCACCCAGGCTGGAGTGCAGTGGCTGGATCTCAGCTCACTGCAAGCTCCGCCTCCCGGGTTCACGCCATTCTCCTGCCTTAGCCTCCCGAGTAGCTGGGACTACAGGCACCCGCCACCTCGCCTGGCCAGTTTTTTTTGTATTTTTTAGTAGAGACGGGGTTTCACCGTGTTAGCCAGGATGGTCTTGATCTCCTGACCTCGTGATCCGCCTGTCTCGGCCTCCCAAAGTGCTGGGATTACAGGCTTGAGCCACCGCACCCGGCCCAGGGACCCCCAGCATCTTGATTCTTGTAAAGGGAAAGACAAATGTCAGCTGTTTAGGTTATACAAGCTGGTCTGACAACTAGAGCAGAAGAATCATGGACCTTAACAATCAACTCTTACCTCCATGCGGAAGGCCACACAGGCAGAGTCCCTACGAGCTCCGTGATGGAACCACACCCCTCCAGAGCTGCCAACCTGCCAGCGGGGAGAAGGAGCCCCCAGCTCAGGACAGCAGCCATCCCCAAGATGGAGCCCAAAGCATGGGTCCTGTCTCCCACCTCCCTGCATCACCTCTGCAGTGTCTTCCTCTAACACGTTTCCTTCTCACCCCACAGAACTGGGACCCAGGAGCAAAATGCCAAGAGCCAGACCTGCTTGTCCTGAGAAAACTGTCCGCTCTTCACTTGAAATGATGTCCCTATTTCTACCCCGGCCAGAACATGGACAGAGGCCAGGAGCCTTCCAGACAGGCGCTGCTGCTCCGAGTGGCAGGCCAGCTTACACTGCTGCATGACAGCTCGGCCGCCCCTCCACGCGTGGAAGCTGTGGCGGGCAGAGCCCCAAAACAAGCAGCCTTCCAACTAGAGACTCAGGGGTGTCCAAAGGGGGCCCCCTTTCCCTGCCCGCTGGGGAGCGGCACCTGAGTGAAATCGGCTTTCTTCTCAGACTCTGTCCCTGGTAAGCAGTGACAAGGAAGCTCACAGCTGGGCGAGTGCATTTTGAATAGTTCTTTGTAAGTAGTGCTTTTCCTCCTTCCTGACAACTGAAGCGCTCCGGCCTCTTCTGTGCAGCCTCCACCCCTGCGGATCCCTCAGGGGAGGCACAAGAAGAGGACTCCCGGGGACCTCTGCAGCCGTGGTGGTCAGAGGCTGCTCACCTGAGCACAAAGACAGCTCAGCGCGTTCACCGCAGCTGCCAGCCAGGGTGACCGCTGACCCACAGCCTCACCCCACTCCCTCTGTCTTGTGACTCCCCTCCCCAACCCCCTCATCCAAAGACACCTTCCTCTCCAGAGAGCAGGGACCACCAGCTGTCAAGCCCACAGGGCACCAGTGCCAGCCAGGGCCCTGCGCAAAGGGATGCCTAGTAAACCTTAACCAACTTGGTTTTTTGCTTCACCCAGCAATTAAACGTCCCAAGCTGAGGTAGCATCAGCCCATCACAGTTCATCTTCTAACCCAAGAGTCAGAGATGAGGCTGGTCATGTTCCTTTGGTTTAAATAACTCCCTTGACTAAAACAGACTCCTCTAGTACTTGGAGATCTTGGACATATACCTAATCCAGTGGAACCTTGGCTTCCTTAACTACAAGTGAGAAGGGGAGGTCCACCCAGGAGCCTCGGGTCTGATCAAGGGAGAGGCCATGCGGAGCTCACTGTGGCGGCTCCCTAAGAAGGTGAAGCAATGTGGGAACACATCTTGAGGACGGGGCCTTTCTCCACACCATTTGATGCTGTATCTTCTGAGAGCATAGGCATCAATGGTCCAAGCCACAGAATCTAAGTCTGGAAGAGCAAAGGGAAGTTACTAGGACATGAGGTGGGGTAATCCCAGAATCTGCTCAGCTTTCTACCCACCACCACCACCTTCCAACCAGGTCTTGCCTTCTGAGAGCCCCCATGGCCAAGCCCAGGTCATAGATCTTCCCCTGACCATGCTGGGAATCCAGAAACAGGGACCCCATTTCTCTTCCCACATCTGGTGGAGGTGAGGGGGCTCCTCAAAAGGGAACTGAGAGGCTGCTCTTAGGGAGGGCAAAGGATCTGGGGCAGGCAGTGTCTCCCATCAGTGCCTTTTTTAATAAAAGCTCTTTCATCTATAGTTTAGCCACCATACAGTGGCCTCAAAGCAACCATGGCCTACTTAAAAACCAAACCAAAAATAAAGAGTTTAGTTGAGGAGAAATGAGTCTTTAGAAAACTGTTTTTCAAAGGGCGGCTGACTTGGGTGATGCATTTCAAAAAGATGTTTGGTAATGCGATGGAATAGAAGCATTTTAGTCTTCAAGGTGTCGCTGTTGAGTTCCTGCCTTGGCTAGTAAAGGCAACCCACTGCTCCCCCAGCCAGTGCTCAGGAGGCTGGTGTCCATTTCCCCCGGCTGTGGAGGACGCACTTCCGTGACCTGGACAACCTTCCCATTCCTGCATCCCAGCAACCTGCTAGAGCAGGGCCACCCCTTCACTCACCTGTGTGTCTCTCAAACCCTGCCCATGCCCTAAATTATGGTCCTGGCTAAATCATGTGACCTGGCCAATGAGTGTTTGGGCATGCATCCCCTGATTCTAGCACATTAGGTCAAGGATACCAAGGACCAAGCAACAAGTCTAGCTTTCACATTGTCACGTGGCCGGACATGGTGGGTCATGCCTGTAATCCCAGCACTTTGGGAGGCCAATGTAGAAGAATTGCTTGAAGCCAGGAGTTCCAGACCAGCCTAGGCAACAAAGTGAGACCCCATCTCTCCCAGAAAGAAAGTTTTCAATTCGCTGAGCATGGTGGCACATGCCTGTAATCCGTTATTCAGGAGGCTGGTGCAGGAGGATCACCTGAGGCCAGGAGTGAGGCTGCAGTGAGCCATGATCTTGCCATTGCACTCCAGCCTGGGCAACAGGCTTTTTTTTTTTTTTTTTTTTTTTTTAAATATACAAATAATTAGCCAGGCATGGTGGCACACACCTGTAATCCCAGCTGAGATTAAGAGGCTGAGGCAGGAGAATCGCTTGAACCTGGAAGGTGGAGGTTGCAGTGAGCCAAGATGGCGCCAGTATACTCCAGCCTGGGAGCCACATGAGTGAGATTCTCTCAAAAAGAAAAAAAAAAAAAAAGTTATCATGCACCCAGGGACCTGGGAGTACGGAGAAGAAGAGAGCTGTAAGGACGTGACATTCATATGGCCTCACCACATCCAGCAGAGCAGTGTCCTAAGCTAGGAATCTAGAGACTCTAAATTTGATGCTTAGGGTCTGTCCCCTTGCAGCGGGAGGCCCACTGTAGTCTGGTGAAAGGCAGCCAGTGATCTCCCAGGGATTCAGGGAGGGAGGCGCGAGGAGCACGTGTGTGTGCTGCCCTCTGAGGTGAGGTGGCCAGGGAGAGCGGGAGGCAAAAAGCACAGGGCGGGACACGTGGGCTGACCAGCTGAGGCAGCTCATGACGGTCCTTTCTTAGAAAGTCGGCCCCTCCATGCCCCCTGCCACCACTCTGGCACCAACCTAAGGCAAGTGACCTATGTGCCTAGAGGGAGATTTGCAGCCTCTTCCTACAAAGCCAAATTGCTTCCAGCTGTCCCTGATGTCCTGGGTCCTCAGCCTTGGACACCTGCAAGGCCAGGCCAGAGTTCAGCTGGGGGTGAAGGGCAGTAAACATTTGACCGGAGCCCAGCGACTCTCAGCTCTGTCCTTGGGAGGCACTTCTGGCACCACCAAGGCAGTGGGGAGGAGCCCCTGCGCCTCTGAAATCCAACCGACCCAGTCCAAGTCCCACCTCCTCCCAAGGCTGTGCAACATGCTCACCGAACCTCCCGCCCTGTGGTTTCCTCCCATTTAAACTGGGGATGAAAGGGCTGTTGCGAAGACTCCAGGAGATAATGCGCCTGAAAGCACAGCACAGCCTGCAGCCCTGCTGAGTATTTAACACTAGCGATTCAGGGCATCTCTAGGCATCCTCCGCAGGCAGCCACCCGTCACCTTGCAGGGAAGGAGAGGCGGAGACCTGACGTGAGGGACTGTTAGAAGTCCGGTCTAAGGATTCCCTCAAAGCTGCCCGTCCTGCTGAGCTGAAGACGCCCTCCCCAGCCGTGGGATAGGCAGCTCAGCAGCAGACCTCAGGGCGACACTGGGGACGGAGGCAGGCTGGGCCAAGGCCTAGAAGACCGTTGGTGCCGCAGCCAGTTTAGCGGCCCACTGTCCCTCTGAGCACATCCTGCAAGCCCAGGTTAGAATTAGATGGGTTCTCAGACAGGCTGACATGCCGACGTCCCGCCAGTCCGGCAGGTGGCAGGATCACAGCACCTCCCGAGCGGGCTGAGGACCCAGACGCCCCCTCGTGGCATCCTGTGGCCTTGCACGCCATTGCTCTCGGTCCAGGACAAGGCAAAACTCAGGCTCCAACAGGAAAACCGCTAAGAAGGAAAGTGGAAGAGCGGGAGAGGGAAGGTAAATGCTCCCAGGGCCAGCCCTGGGGTGAGCAGGCAGGGGAGGGCTGACATCCAGACGGATGGGGCTTTGGGGCGTGAATCACAGAGGCCCCTCCACAGAGCACGATCTGAAGGCCGCAGAAGAAATCAAGGCACCCACATGCAGCCACGTCTTCACTCAAACCCACCAACACCACACCACATGTGACTCATCAAAGTTTATTATGGCAATTAATTACACAAACATACAGGCGGTCGGTCATCCAGCTCAGAAGCACTCAAACCAGTAGAGTCCATTAGTGATTTCTCTTTATAAATAACTTAGGAGAAGCAAGCACATTTGGTAAAGAACCGGCACCGCTGACCGAGCGTCACGCAGATGGCACGTAGGCCGGGGAGGGGCAGGCACCAGAAGGTCAAGGTCCCTCCTTGGCCCCAGCAGCCCCAGGCCCACCAGACGCTGGGTCCTCAGGTAGTGGACATTTCAAGGCACGTACAACTTCCTAAGCAATAGCAGCTCCAGGCTCTTCCCTGAGACCTGGTTTACCTCTGGAACAACCAAGTTAACACTCATCACACCCCTTTGTCTATTGTCTTCATTCTGATTACTGAACATGCCCCAAACCCCACAGTGCAGGGGGCTGCATATTAAACAGAGCCATAATCCCCACCCTTTACATTCTGAAGACAGGGAGGTGCGAAAAAACTGCCCCTATGTAGTGATGGTGTTTTTTAAAAAGCACCATTTGGGAAGTTACGTTAGGGCCTCTTTTGATGCCTTAGGATGGACACTGGGGGTGGGAGGATTACATCAAAGGAGTGAGGGGCAGGGGAGGGAAAGGGAGGGGGCTGCTTGTGAATGAGATTCAAGGCACTAAAGGAGTGGATGGATGCATAGGCCTCGGGCAAAGTCACCCTAAAGTGGGGGGTCCCAGAGGAGAGAAGGGCGGCTGGGGAGGTGACCTGGCCCTCCACTCCTAAACGAGTCCCAATGTGACCACAATCTCCAGGGCTAGAGCTGCTCCCTTCCCCCTGGCCAGAGGGCCCAAGGCAGCCCCCTGGGTTCTCCAAATAGTGCAAGCAAGGTCTGGGGACAATCTTCACGACCCCCAGCCTTCTTGCTGCGCTGGCGCTGCCGCCACTCAAACAGGACACAGGACAAGCTTGTCTGACATCAGGTACTGGAGTTAAATTATGGCTTTATAGGACTCAAACCTGTTGTTTTTCCCAACTCTGTTCTCTCCCTCCAATCCAACCCCTGCCACAGTGCGTGGGCAGGCTAGCCTTGAATGGACTGGACAGACACCAACAGCTGCATCCCTTGGCATGGGGCTCCACGTCAAATATGCCAAACCCCAGGGGAGCCGGAGGGGCTGGAGACCCAGGGCCTCCTCATCGAGATAACTCTGCACTGGGTTCAGATGGCCCCGAGTGCAGCCGCAAGTAGATGCTCATAAATGTGCGCACACGCTCACTCATACAGACACCGGCGAGAGGTGCCGGACTCCAGCCTGGCTAGCACCGCTGCAGCCAGGCACTGAAAGTAGGGGCTTCTAGGAGGACCTCCGGCCAGAGGGCCAGCAAGTGCCGTGACCAGTCACACTGCCCAGTGCCTTGTCCCTCCAAGGCCTCTGGGTGCCAACGCAAGTCCACAGGGAGCACCAACGCCACCTCCAGTTGACCCTCGAATCTTGGCGATGGCTGGGCCAAAGGTTGAGCGTGGGTGGGACTCGGGAGGGGCCGAGGGCCAGGAGTATATCTAATACCCAGGCCAGGCAGGCCCCGGGGGCGGTGGAAACCCATAGGGAGGGGCGGGCCCGGGGGGATAAGGGGGCTGCGGGGGCAATGAGGGCTGGGGCTGGCCTGGGAAGCTGGGGAGCTGGGGCTGTATTGGGTAGGGAGGTTTTCCTCCTGTTGCAGGGTATGGAGACTGTTGAGGATAACCAGGACTGGGGGCCCTGCCTCCCGCCAAGGGGTACCCAGGCCCAGAGGTGCCAGTCGGGGTCCCAGGATAGCCCGACCGGGGTGGCGTGCTCCTCTGTGGGGACCAGGAGTAACCCACGGCACCCCTGGGTCCAGGCTGGGCTGCCGGGTAAGTGGGGCCCAGAGGCCCGCTGTAGAAGGAGGGCTGGGACACCACCGGGAAAGGGGCCGGTGGCAGGGCTCCATGGGCAGTGGGGCCCACAGGCAGGCTGGGGGACGGGCTGTAGGGCAAAGGGTAGGGAGGCATGGCTGATGGTGGCTGCGGCTGCTCTTCAACCACAGGGGGCGTTGCCTGGGGGACTGGGCGCGCCGGGGGTGGCGGGCGGGGTGGGGGGGCATCGCCGGCCAGCTCCTGGGAAGCCCTGGGCTTCCTCACCACTTCCTGGAGCTTTTCCACGCGAACCCGGCGCAGGTGGGACAGCATCCTCATGGAGGAAAAATTCTCCAGGAACGTTTCCAGGGGCACCTCGCCCTCCAGGAACTTCTCAGCCATGGCCTGGAAGACATAAGGTCCAGTGACAACAGGGGCCGGCTGGGATCAAGGTCTCTTGTTTTTCCCCAGGGTCCAAATTCAGCTACAGCCCTCCCACCTCGTGCTGCCTCGGGCACCCCCTCCTCCTCCCAGGCCATATGCCCCTTCTCACAGCTGACAGATGGTACATGCACTGTCTCCCTCACTAGAACGTCAGTCCCTCGAGGGCGAGAACTGCCTCTGTCATGGTCACCTCTGTCCTGGCACCCTGGCATCAGGCCAGGCCCACAGTGGCCACTGCATGTATGTACTGAACACCTGGCCGAGCACTAGCCCAGGGACTGGCAGGGCCTGGAAGCTTCTTCCACCCAAAGTGGACAGCACCAGTTTGCCCACAGAGGCTGAAGAGGTGGCCCGGACGGAAGTGGGAAGTAAGGAGAGCAGAGTGGGGGGCTGGCCTCAGCCCCTGGGGGCCTCCTGCTGTGCTGCCCTTGTCCACTATCACTCGTTTCTGCTTCAGCTAGGGGGACTGAGTTCCTGTTATTTGTACCCAAAAGGCCTCCCCAGGACTAAAGATGTCCTTCACCTCTGCCATCTACGAAAGCTCCTTTGTCCCATGCTTTGCAGACATCTGCTCCTCCTTCCAAGGGCCCCTGCTGCAGGGACTGACACCCCGTCGAGGGAAGGGGGGTGTCGCCTCGCCCTCTCACCTCGGACTCTTCTTCAATCTTCATGCCTTCCACCTGCAGAAGGTCTAACAAGGTCCCTGGCTGCAGTGCTGAAGAAAATTTCTCTGGAAGGGAGGAGGGAGGGCAGAACGACTGGCATTTGAAAAGTGCTTCCTGATTCGGTGTTAAAGGCACTTAGCATGCCCTCTGTGTGCATCCAGGCCCAGCCACCACCCCAGGGTCCACCAAAGGGTCCTTTCGGGTGGGCTTGATGGGCACTTTTGGTCCAGTTCCTTAGACTACTTTCCTGAGCAGAGAAGGGCCCGACTGAACCCAGCCTCGACCTTGGCCAAGCCTCCCCTGTACCATCCTGGGAAGGGAAACGACTCGGGCTTCAGAGCCCGACCGACCCGGTTCTGCCTGCCAGCCGGGGGAGTCACCTAACCTGAGCGTGAAGCTGTCTCACCATCAGGACGACTGCCCTCCCACCTTCAAATGTGACAGGTCCTGGGACACAAAGAGCCCAGAGCAGCTCAGGAGCAGCTCAGCAAAGAACAGAAGCCGAGCTGCCAGGGGTAACAGCGGCAGCAAAGGATGCAGGCTGTCTGGATTCAAATCCCATCTCCCCTGTTTCTAAGCTGGGTGACCGCAGCCAAGTTCTTGAATCTCTCTGAGTCTCATTTTTCTTACCTACAAAACGGAGTAACAACAGTACCCACCCTTCTACGGCTGTTGTCAAAAACTGTACATAAAGCACTTAGCACAGGGCTGGGAACACGGTGGGCCTCAGTAGCTATGGGCCTTGCCCATCCTGGGGAGGGGACAGGGAATCCATCCTTCATGCTGTTCCAGCTGCTCAGCCCCATCCAACCCTGAATGGGGACCCTGAGTTCACAGAGGAGCCACCCTACCCAGCTTTGCCTTCTGCTCCTGGCACCGCTCCACAAGCTTCCGGAGCTCCTGGTATTTATCTGAGAGGTTTGAGCGGCTGATCTCCAGAGGGCCCTGGAACTCCAAGTTCTGCTCCGCCAGGCTCCGGTTGGTGGCCAGTGCCATCTCCCGTTCCAGCTGCAGGTCCTGGACCTAAAAGGACAGGACAACAGAACCTAAGGAAAACGTCCATCACCCTGAACCTCCTGGCAGCCTGGGTCAGGGCCTTCGGGGCACATCCTCACCTTGGGGTGGAGAGGCTCATCCGTGGGCGATACTCAGCCCTCAACTAGTCAGACAAAGCCAGGTTCAAACCCTGAACGAAGTACTCTGCACCTCACTTATCTTTTAACCCACAGCCACGAGGCGGAGACGCATGGGAACCTGGAGCTAAAGGTGAAGAGCTCGCCCAAGGCCACGTGACTGATATCCACGATGGAGTGTGCAGAGCCCCAAGGATGGGCTGGACCAATTTACATGAGAAAATCAGAGGCTTTCTGGGAAGGGACCAAAAGTCCCAATTACTTATCCCCAAGCTTCAGAGTGAAGAGACCTACCATGGTGGACTCAGGTAGCCCTGACCAGATGCACAGGCAAGACATGCAATGAGGCCCCAAAGTTATTGTGAGGGGTGAGAGAGCCAGGGCCCTGGACCAGACCATGCCACTGACTTAGGAGAGACCTGGACCTGCCTCCTACGCGGCACGTGTGTCCTGCAGAGAAGCTGCACAGATGAGCCAGAGGGGCCACCCTGGACATTCCCTGCTGCAAACACTTCCCCAAGCCAAGTGGCACACTACTCCTCTGCCAGCTCTTCGTCACTGCCAGCCAGTGAGGCAGAAGCCAAGGCACCCTTCCCAGCTGCTGTGATCTCATGCCCCATGAATCCACCAAAGAGTCCTCTCCTGAGAGGAGGGCTGAGGAGCCAGACCCGCACGCTGAGCCAGCGGTGACAGTACACTGACAGCAGCATGGGGCACCAGAAGACAGGCCTCGGCACCTGCCACAGGGTGCAGGGAACAGCTCAGCAAGACCAACTCTGAGTCAGGCCCTCACTGTGCAGCTTCTCTGTGCAGCTTCTCCACCATGGTCAGCGTGTGACAGACCAAACCGGACTGACTCATGCCCCACCAGACATAGGAAGCCCATGGGCATTCTGAAAGAGGAGGCTTCAGGGAAAGGCTGCCCCTCCTGCTGTCCCAGCTACAGGGGCCTAGGCCCTGCACTCTGGGGCAGGCCCATAGCCTCTTCTTTGTGCTCCAGATTGGAAAGAGGAATGCCACAGCTCCCTGCCCTTCCTCAGCCCTCCAGACGAAGCTGCCATGGTTCAGGGATTGTAGGGCCCAGGGGTCTATCCAGCCTAGAGCCCACGCTGCTGCCTTCTAGAGACATGGTCTCATTCTGTCGTCTGGAGTGCAGTGGCATGACCATAGGTCACTGCAGCCTTGAACTCCTGAGCTCAAGCAATCTTTCAGCCTCAGCCCTTCCAGTAGCTGGGACTACAGGCACGTACCACCACGCCTAAGTTCTTTCATTTTCTGTAGAGATGGGGTTTCCCTATGTTGCCCAGGCTGGCCTCAAGCAATCCTCCCATCTCATCATTCCAATAGCTGGGATTACAGGCAGTAACCACCATATGTGACTCTCAATCTAATTTTTATTAGCCATGGAAACTTTATTTACATGGCTGACCCAGAGTGAAAGGCCTAAAGCCCTCCTGCTCACCCATCCCTTGCAGGGCCCCATGGATCCTCTGGCCTTCCTATACGTCCACTGCCTTTTCGTTGCATCTAAACCAACAAATCTACGCTGTATCATTTTCCCCTAAATCTTGCCCTACTTATTTCTGCTCCCGGTCCCCACAGCCTTCTGACATCTTTCTCCATGAAGTGGGTCAATGGGTAGAAACATACAGTTAGAAGAAATAAGTTCTAATGTTCAACAGCAGAGTAGGGTAACTATGGTCAGCAACAATGTATAGTATATTTCAAAGTAGCAAGAAGCATAAAATGTTCCCAACACACAGAAACCACAAATACTCAAGGTAATGGAGACCCCAAATGCCCTGACCTTATGATTACACATTCTTTTTTTTTTTTTGGACAGAGCTTCGCTCTGTTGCCCAGGCTGGAGTACAATGACACAATCTCGGCTCACTGCAACCTCTGCCTCCTGGGTTCAAGCGATTCTCCTGCCTCAGCCTTCCTTGTAGCTGGGACTACAGGCATGTGCCACCATGCCCAGATAATTTCTGTATTTTTAGTAGAGATGGGGTTTCACCATGTTGGCTAGGCTGCTCTCGAACTCCTGACCTCAGGTGATCCACCCACCTCAGCCTCCCAAAGTGCTGGGATTACAGGCGTGAGCCACTGCGCCCAGCCTGATCATCACACATTCTATGCATGCAACAAAGACTCGGATCTACCCCATAAATATGCAAAATATGCATCAATCTTAAAAATTGCATATCGATGCATATTAGAGGTTCAGTGTGAAGTCCTCCCAGTCACTGAAAAGAGGTAAGACTAAAAATAGGTAAATAAAAGCTGTTTTCACATGTTTTGCTGCTTCTGAATTCAATCTGTCCTAGTATATTACTTTGGTGGAAATAAGCAGGAAGAATCTATACTCATACAGATATATAGCTAGAAAAGGAAGGAGTCGCTACTAACCTTTATAGATAATTACCAATTTTCTTTGAATCTACAGCAAAACTCCACAAGAAGTATCTAAGTTCTTAAAAGTTGCTATGTAAAATTTAAAAATCAGCCAGGTGTGGTGGTGTGCACCCGTAGTCCCAGCTACTTGGGAGGCTGAGGTGGGAGGGCTGTTTGAGTTCAGGAGGTCGAGGCTGCCGTGAGCCATGATGGTGCCGCTGCACTCCAGCCTGGGCAACAAAGTAAGACCCTGCCTAAAAAAATAAAAATTTTAAAAAATTGCAAAGTGGGAGATAAAACCATTCTGACTAACTATCCTTACTAAGCTACAGTGTTTCCTTTCTACATCTGGCCCCCACCCCAAAGCAGCTCCCCTCCACACGCCCCTCCATGCACACTCTTCTACATGGAGAGCCCCTGCCACCTCCCTTCTCTCCAAGCCGCGTCCATGCCCCAAACTAAGAGAGAGCTCCTGTCTCTTCTCACAAACCCACAGTGACTCAATTACTGTCTTACAGCCCACGATAAAAAAGTTTGCCAGTGGTCTGAAGTCTAAGTGGCTTGTCCTGCTTCATTTCCACCTGATCCACGAGTGTTTTTTTCCCTCAGAGAGTTCAGATCGATGGGACAGGTGTGGCTGCACACCACAAAATTCAAATGCCTTCTGCCCAAGAGGTCGCTTCTGCTCACATTTCCCATGATTCTCTGCTTTGTCACGATTCTGTCCGCCTGCTCAGCTCTGCACACTCTAGAGGCAGGCCTTGGGCTTCCCATGGCACCACGCTCACAGTGCTTCATATGTGACAAAGGAATGCAGACAGAGCCGCACTGTGCCTAGCACCAGGCCAGGCAGGAGCAATGCCCTGGCAGAGCTCATAGCCTCACAGGCCATTTGAGTCGGCCCTGGGGCTTCGACAAGCAAGCTCTGCTCCACATCCTTGCTGAGGACTGAAAAAGCCCTAGGGTGGCAGGATGTGCCCCATGGTGTCCACCTCTCCTCACAATCTGCCCACCAGGAGGTCTTTTCAACCCAATGCTCAGTCACCTCCATCCCAGTGAAGATTCCTCACTTAGGAAGCAGAGCAGGCAGCAGGCGGCAAGAGTGCAAGCCAGAACAGGAGCAGGGGACTCACTGGCCTGGCGCCCCCCCATGGCATGGAAGCGCAGAGACACTGGATGGGGGAGCGTCATTATTTCTTTCAAAATACTACATGTTCACAAAAGAGATGCACCATACCTGCTCATCCGTGCAAGCAAACATGTACTCCAAATACAAATCAAATGAGCTGGCATGACTTGCATTCGTGTCTCTCCCTCACATTAGGGACAGGAAGTGGGAGCTTCCAGAACAACGGATGAGCTGCAGTCACTCAATGTGTGACCGTGGGTATTTCTGGCTGTGTGGCCTGACCTCTCCCATCTCGCAGGGGACGTCCCAGGGTCACAGGAGACACTAGGGGCAGGGAACATCTTTCATTAAGTGTAAATCTCTGCACAGGCAGGATTCTGTTTGTTTCCACAGGGACTCTGTGATTAAGAGCGAGAGGATGAGGGAGGAGTTATGAGGAGAAACAGGATCCAATGGGAGATGAGCGAGATCTCAGCCCGAGAATGGCTCCTAGAAGCCTTAGAGTCACCTGGAGACATGGGATCGCACAAGGCTCTTGGGGAAAAGTGGGTACAAAACCATGCCAGTGCTTTGAGGAGCTGCCTCCAGATCTGGGCTGGAACGACAGTGTGGGGACTCCTGGGGCATCCGGGCCCTGGGAAGGCACCAGGAGGCGTGGACTCCCCAGCACTGCCAAGAACTCCCAGGAACTGGTCTGAAGCCTCAGGGATTCCTCTGAGTCCAAACCAGGATGAAGTTCACAGAAAAGGGGGATGAATTTGGCCAAAACTTCCAATAAGCCAGCATCCTTCACAAGTGCCTCTTAACAAGCCTCATCTGCTGGCCTCTGTCGGGCCCCATACCAGCCTCCTTCTACCTCAGGGGACTCCAGGGCCAGCTGGTCAATCGCCTCCGAGTCATTCTGCAACTCCTCCAGCTCCTGCAGGGTCTTATCCTTCAGCGTCTCCATCCTTCCCTGTGAACACAGCGACACCAAAGTAACGAACGGGCAGCCCAACAGGAAGGGACCCCCGAGCCTGTACATATGATTGATCAAAAACAAACCGGAGTTTTCCTGCGATAATACCGCTCCACTGGGAGGCTCGAGGAGGGGCAGAGATCTTTGAGAGCACGCTCCTGCGGCTCAGCCCACCCCTCCCCAGGGAGACCAAGGAGCTGCTCCCTCCACCCTCTCCTGAGCAACAGGATATGTGAAAGTACTTGCAGCCAGAAGCAAAACCACAATCCTCGGGTGCTAGATGGAGCTCCCCAAGGAGCAGAGAGGAAAAGGCAGGAGGAGAGGGCCAGGCAGCAGGGACGGAGACTAAGTCTGGCCCAAGGCTGCCTGCAAGCACTGATGCCATCATGTCCTCTGGTAGGTGTCTATTTCTGTCTGAACCAAAAATACACCAAGCTCCTCACATGGGGGCTTTGCTGGCTTCGACATCACCGGTTCAACTATGTCACTGCTTGTTACATTTAGTGCTCCAGAAACCTCAGGTTTCCCTCCAGAATTCCCCTCAACTGCAGCCCTCTCCATGTGTCACCAAAATGGACTGTCATATGCGCATCCTCATAGGAGCAGGAAAAAAAAAAAAATCAGCCAGCTGGCCTCGCAGGCAATCAGGAAGGAAGGAAGGAAATTGACTGACCTAAAGAGGACATCTGCTTTGACGGACAGCTGGTGTCAGCGGCCCTCTCCGTCACTCTGCCTAGAGGGCTATCGATTGTCTGTGTGGTAGATGGGTCACAGCCAGGCCCAGGAGGGAACCCCAGGGACTGAAGACAGGAAGCACAAATACACCCAGCACCTGCTTCCTTTCTGCTGACAGGGTCCTCCATTTTCATCTGGTATCTTTTCCAGAGGTGCATTCCATAGCTTTTTTTTTTGCTTTTTTTTTTTTAGACATGGTCTTGCTCTGTTGCCTAGGCTGGAGAGCAATGGCACAAACAGGGCTCACTGCAGCCTTGATTTCCTGGGCTCAGATGATCCTCCCACCTCAACCTCCTGATAGTTGGCACTATAGGCGTGCGTTACCACCTCCAGCTAAGTTTTACATTTTTTGTAGAGACAGGGTCTCACTAGTTTGCCCAGGCTGGTCTCGAACTACTGGGCTCAAACGATTCTCCTGCCTTGGCCTCCCAAAGCGCTGGGATTACAGGTGTGCGCCACCATGTCCGGCTCCACAGCTTTCACGTTGGTTTTTCTCATTACAAAGGTTATGTTAGTTTTCAAAAGATTCCAGCACCACAGAAATCTAGGGTCCTCCACAGCCCACCTGCACCAAGACTCAGCTAGGGTGAGCCAAGGCTGACAACCCAGCTGAGAAGGCACTCTAGAATCAAAGACCAAGGTTACAGCTGTGTGGTCAGATGCAACCTTCTCCAGGTCTCAGTTTCCCCATTCGCAGCAGGAAGGGAATGACATCTCCTAGGGCCATCAGAAAGATAAAAGGAGGACTGAGAAACGACACATGTTCCCATGTACCAGGAAGTCCCAGTGCACTCCTCAGGGGACCCCCCCACCCGCTCAAGGGTGCCCTGGTTTAAACAACAAATCATATGGCCACTGATAAAGAGCTACCCATACAGGGACGTGACCAGTGTTTGCTATGTCCTGAGGGTTAAAAGTGGCCCCCAACCTCTAAGCAGGGATTGCCAAACTTCAGTGTGCACCTGAATGCCAGGAAAGCTCACTGAGGATACAGGTGGCCGGCCCCTCCCACAGAGCTCTGCATCAGTAGGTCAGGGCAGGGTCCAGAAATCCGGAATTCCTCCTGGAGAGACTGACACAGTTGGTCCAGGGCCAGATTTTGGGAAGATACCAGCTCCATGCCAGTCATATCACAGTGGAGAGCCCTGGTTTCTGAGCAAGGACAACGTCAGTTTTCCCTGTGCTGTTCTCCCCTAACAAGGAGAGGTAGCAGCCAGCCATGTCATATGCAGACAGGGTATCAGAAAGGTTAGAGTCACAGCCAGCAAACGGCAGAGCCAAAATTCAAACCTGCATTCTGTCCACACATCACCTTACTGCTCCAAAACCCTTGGTCTAAAAGCCCCAGAGCCAGGTCGGACATGGTGGCTCACACCTGTAATCTCAACACTTTGGGAGATCAAGGTGGAAAGCTCATTTGTGGCCACGAGTTCAAGACCAGCCTAGGCAATATAGCATCTGATTGTAAAAGTTGTAAAATGAAATAAAATAATGAAAATAAGTAAAAGCTGGGCCAGGCGCAGTGGCTTATGCCTGTAATCCCAGCACTTTGGGAGGCCGAGGTAGGCAGATCGCCTAAGGTCAGGAGTTCGTGACCAGCCTGGCCAACATGGTGAAACCCTGTCTCTACTAAAAATACAAAATCAGTCTGGCGTGGTGGCGCATGCCTAAATCCCAGTTACTCAGGAGGCTGAGGCAGGAGAATCACTTGAACCCAGGAGGCAGAGGTTACAGTGAGCAGAGATCATGCCACTGCACTCCAGCCTGGGCAACTGAGAGAGACTCGGTCTCAAAAAAAAAGAAGAAGAAAAAAGAAGTAAAAGCTGGCACTGGAGCAGTGGAAGAGCAGCCTGCAGTTGGCCTGGGCTGGAGCAGAACTCTGGGGGGAACACTGGCAGCACCCTCCAAATCCAAACCCAAATGAACTGGCCACAAACAGGAGATACCGAAACACATCAGGGGCGCAGGCTCCAGCCAGCCAGAGACAGCTCGAGTCCAGGCCCTGCCCCTCGCACAGGTGGAACCTCCCTGAGCCTTGAGTTCTTCACCAGTAAAATGAGACTCACAACAGCACCTCCCTCACAGGGTGGGTGCGAGGTTCACTGGAATAGCACAGGCAAAGTGCTGGCTCGGTGCCAGGCCTGGCCTGGAACAGGACTTGCCAGGCCACAGCAGCTGCACCCACACCGGCTCCACCCCAGGGGAGGCCCGCCACCAAGCATCTGCTCACTCCGCAGTCAGGGCACAGCACCACAGGTGCAGCCAAGTGGAGGATGGAAGCTCTGTCACGGGCAGCTGGCCGACCACACACACACAGCACAGTCAGCACCACCATCTGTCCAGCAGGTTCAGGACTCAGTCTCATACTCGGAGGTCTCACGTGTGGGGAGGCCCCTAAAAGAGCCGAGATTCCCTGGGACAGGCACCAACTCCCCAGCCCAGCTGCTTACCATGGGAGGTGCCACCAGATGTTCGACAAGTATCACATTGAATAAGGTAACACAGCCTCCAACAACACAACACAAACTTTTTGGTCTCAGGAACCCTTTTCGCTCCCAATGTTATGGAGGACGCCAAAGAGTTTTGTTTATGTGGATTACAGCTATCAGTATTTACCATGTTAGAAATTAAAAGTGGAAGAAAAGATTTTTGAAACCGGGTCTCGCTCTATCGCTCAGGCTAGAGTGCAATGGCATGATCTCAGCTCACTTTGGCCTCACATCTCCCAGATTCAAGCAATCCTCCCACCTCAGCCTCCTGAGTAACCGGGACTAGCAGGCATGTGCCACCACACACCCATTATTTTTTTAATTTTTTGTAAAGATGGGGTCTCACTATTTGATCCAGGCTGGTCTCAAACTCCTGTACTGAAGTAATCCTCCTGCCTTGGCCTCCCAAAGTGCTGGGATAACAGGTGTGAGCCACCACACCCAGCCGAGAAATTTTTAAAACACAAGAATACACAAACACCACCTTCCATTAGCTTCCTGAATGACGACATGATCATGGGCCACACAGCCTCTGAAAACTGCACTGTACACTCATGCAAGAAAAGAGGGTGATGAAAGAAAGTCATGCCTCAGAATGATGATGAAAACCACTCTAACCTCATGGATGGCCTGAAAGGGTCTTTGGAAACCTCCAGGAGTCCCCCTGAAACACACTTTGAGAGCCACTGGTCTAGAGGTTAAGAGATGAGACTCTGGAGCCGAACTGCCTCAGTATGAACCCAGGTCTGCCACTTACTAGCTGTGCCATCGAACCCGTTTGTGCCTCAGTTTCTCAATCTGTAAAACAGAGCAGTGTGAGGAACATGATAAGCACCACTAAGCATTTGCTGCTATGAGGACACCGGCAACCGTCTTACACAGTGGGCGTCAATATCACCCCAACCTCACAGGGAAGGCTGACAGAGGTGACGTTACTTGCCCAAGGTCATGCAGTTTGGAATGGCAATGTGTTTACTGGTCCAGGAATTCTCAACATGTGCCTCTTTTTAGAGTCCTTGAGTCCTAAGTCCTCCTCCAGACCTAGAACTGCAGAATCTCCAGTATTCTTTTTTTTTTTTTTAACGGAGTCTTGTTCTGTCACCCAGCCTGGAGTGCAGTGGTGCAATCTCAGCTCACTGCAACCTCTACCTCCCAGGTTCAAGCGATTCTCCTGCCTTAGCCTCTTGAGTAGCTGGAATTACAGATGCCTGACACCAGCCTGGCTAATTTTTGTATTTTTAGTAGAGATAGGGGTTTCACCATGTTGGCCAGGCTGGTCTTGAACTCCTGACCTCAAGTGATCCACCTGCCTCAGTCTCCCAAAGTGCTGGGATTATACGTGTGAGCCACTGCGCCCAGCCAATTCCTAATTTTTTTTTTTTGAGACGGAATTTCACTCGTGTTGCCCAGGCTGGAGTGCAACGGTGCAATCTTGGCTCACTGCAACCTCCACTTCCCAGGTTCAAGTGATTCTCCAACCTCAGCTTCCCCAGTAGCTGGGATTACAGGCATGTGCCACCACGCCCAGCTAATTTTGTATTTTTAGTAGAGACAGGGTTTCTCCATGTTGATCAGGCTGGTCTTGAACTCCCAACCTCAAGTGATCCACCTGCCTCAGCCTCCCAAACTGCTGGGATTACAGGCGTGAGCCACCGCGCCTGGCTGATTCTTAATTTTTAATGAAGTTTTCATTTTAACTAGGCTACCCGGGTCTGACGAGTTTGGCATCTATTATCTTATTTTCCCCTTTCCCCACCACTCTGGGGGAACTCAGGTGGATGCAACCCCATCTGACAGAGGAAAAGCAAAGACCCCAGGGGAGGAAGGGCCTTGTCACCCAGTCACAGCAGAGGCAGGAGGAGAACACAGGCAGTGCTGTTTCTACAGAGTGAGTCCCCGCACAGGACCCCAAGGGCACTTCCTAAGACTGGGCTCTGTGTGGACACAGCGGGACAGGTGACACCCAGGTGCACAAGACAGGAGTCTTCATGCTGGGATTTAGGCTTCAGATTTGTAGTGATGTGACAATGCACGTTACAGAGGGAGGCAGCGTCACACACTGTCAAGACCAAGGGGCTGAACGTCACGGCCACGGCTCATGAGAAGAGTGCCCAAGCTCTGGCCAGCTCCACAGGGGAGAGTCACGTGAAAACAGTGCCTGCCACAATGTCAGGCTTCTAACAGGCCAGGAGTCCCCCCTACACGGAGGCTGAGTCTGGGAAAGGGACTGGGGGCCTCCACCAAGCTGGTACCTCCTCTGCTCATGGGGCTCCCATTTCAGAAGGCACTGCCGGCATGTGCCAGACAAACATGTCCCAAACGAGGAGTGCTCAGAACCCTATTACCAACTTTGCCAAATAGCTGGAGGCCAGATGTTCTTTTTGGGACTCAATTTTCCTTATCTGTAAAATGGGCAAACAAACCCTTACATGGCTCTGTTCTTCTGAAATCAAAGCCCTCTGCACTATCACACTGGTCTTTAATTGAAACAATAAAGAGATCAACTCCATATCCTCTGGAAACTCCACATCCTCTCCAGTACGTAAAGCCGGCATGAGCTGAAGTGCTCCCTATTTCACAGATAAAATGAATTCCAGAAAGCAGCAGGAAGGATACTACCCCTGTGTGGGTGTTTCCATTTCACCAACATCTTTGCCCCACCTGCTCGGCCTATCAGAGGGCTGTGATGAGGATAAGGTGTTTAGCCATAAGGCCCGAGATCCAGAGATTAGGAGCCCACGCAAGCACGCTGATTATCCCGTCCCTCCCTGTTCTGCCTCCACGTTGGGGAGGCCCACCTCACCACCCTCACACAGCATCTCAGGCTGGGCTGGCAAGTGCCACCTTGTGGGGTTTACTGCAGCATCACCCACCCCTGGAAATTACGGGTCCCTTTCTCTCACCAGTGCCACAGCCATCACCCGCTCCTCAGAGCCACCAGCGAGGCTGGAAGCAGCAGGAAGAACAGGAAACTCTTTTGCCCACATCCCACAGAGCTACCAACTAAGAAGGTGCCCCTGAAGCCTGGCCATCCACTGCTGGCGGCGTCTGACTCCATCACCCAACGCGAGGGCAAGTCCAAAATAACACTTCTCGGAGTGACCCCAGCCACCGCGGATGTCTCAAAGTAGAGAACTTGGGGGTTCCTAAGATATCCTTCGGGGACCCAGAGTCCTTGCGCTTTTGCTTCTGGAGGGTGTGACAAGTCCAACTACCTGGGCCCCTCAGTACCAGGGCCCTGGCCCAGAGCCCCTCCCACTGCCAAGATGCCCGGGAGGACGTGGCACTGCTCTGGTGACCTCCGGGGTTTGCTACGCAGGAGTGGGGAGTTGTTGAGGGTGAGAATAAATCGACCCCTTGAAGACAAGAATGTCTCACTCATCTTCATCAACCCAAGCCCAGCAGACTGGCTCTCAGATAGCTCACAATAACATTTGCTCAAAAAGTGATGGAGACAGGAAGGAGAGAACGAGTCAGTGAAGACATGGGGACATAGAACGGGGCCTTCTTCCCCTCACCCCCGCCTGCTCCCATTTCTCCACTCCCTTATTGAATCAATACTTATGAAGCAATTGCATTGCCAAGAACACTGGGAGACCCGCATCAAGGGAGGAAGGATAAATGGGGTAAGCAGGATGTGAGCAAATATTTGTGGGGTTCTTACTATGAGCCAGACACGGCATTCACAGGTAAGAGCTGATCCTAACTCTCAAGTAACTCAGTTTCATTTTAAAAAGCCAAAAATACTCACAATAATTTATCATGAATATAGGTGAGAGTGGCATAACAGAGGCAGAGACCAATGGACTAAGGAGGAGAGACAGGCCGCTCTGTGGGCCTGGAAAGCTTGGCCACAGGGGTCTGCGCGTGCCAGCCCAGGTGGAGCCACTGCAGATCCAAGTGGCTGGCAGGGGAGAAGGAGGGAGGGCTGTGGGGCAGGCGGCTGCACAGCTTCACAGGTACAGCAGAAAACACCTTTTCTGCAGCGATATCATCAACTCGAAAGTGATCTGGCTGGGAGGGAACAAGGTGAGAAAGCTATGCGTGAGCCAGTCTGCGTTCCCTGCACAGAGAAGAGGAATAGTGCCCCTGGTTCTTCACTAACAGCGCCTGAGAAGGAAGAACACTTGCTTTTGTTTTTTCCTTTTGCTTTTTAAAGTTGTCTCTCTGCAGTTTTCATCCCCACCAAAGGTCCCAAACCCAGTGGCCTGCAAGGGCCAGGCCAGCAACAGGAGGCCAAGCGCCAGGCAGGGAGTGTGTCTGGCTAGAAAGCTGCCCTGCTGATTCCAGGCCCCTCCTGCAACCTTGCCAGCTTTCCCAGACCCTTCCGCTCTCCAAAGGGAAGCCAGAAATCTACATCTAGGTGCATCTTCCCATTTTTAAATTTCAGCTCAAAGCTGTGAGAAACTCTGAGTGGGCCACCAAAACCCACTGGCTGCTGTGTGTGACCTGAATTGACGCCACATCCTCTATGGGAGACAAGTGCAAGGGTACAGATCACAGAAAAGGGAGCGGGGCAGAGGGGAGAGGTGACACAGACATCCCACAGGAGTCCTGGAGCCCCACCGTTTGCCACAATGCACTGAAAGGAGGTTGGGGTGGGGACACAGGCTGAACGCGCTGGAGCTTTGCTATCAGAACCAAGGAAGCAGCATTTCTGGGTGCAGCCGGACCAGCCATCTGGCACCTGTTGCTTTGATCTCTGGTCTCAACTTCTTTCCATTACTTTTTATCTTGACTAAATCGATCCCACAGGTCTTGAGCACAGGGTACACGATCTGGTAAAAGATAGCGCAGGGCCGGTGGATCTACGCCAAAGGCAGGGCCATGTCCCCAGCAGGGGAGGCCACAGAACTTCCTAACAGATATGGAAGGGGGACTGTGGGGGGGGGGGGGGGGTTCAAACTTGGGGCAGCCTTCCAGATCTGTTCTTATCGGAAAAAAAAAAGTCATGCACTGATGGTTTTGTTCAATGAGCTAATCAGCTCAAAAACAAATCGTTTCCACTGATCAGAGATCCTCTCCAAGGATAACCTTCAAAAAAAAAAAAAAAAAGCTGAACCGTAAAATGCAGCATTTTCTAGACAGTGAGGGCACTGAGATCAGAGTGTAGGATGCCAGTCCCAGAGACAACTTGCACTGCCCTCACCCCTTGCCCCTAAGTGGTTCATGCCAAGTCTCCCCCCAAATTCTGTGTCTGCACAGAATTCTGTCCTGTGCAGCAAGGAATTTGAAAACAGATGCCTTGAGTTTGTGCTTTGGCTCCACAGCTCTCTAACTGTGTGGCCGTCATCAAGTCTTTTAACCTGGGTTTCCTTAATGGGGCACCATGGTGATAATCCCACCTTAGGGGTTGCTGTGTGGCTCAGAGAAGCAAACAGCCCAAAAAGAGCTTTGGAAACTCCTGAGCACTGAACAAATATAAATTACTCCACCTCCTGGGGTTACTCCTGCAACCCCTGGGCTGCAATCTTGTGTCAAGTGAAATGGCTGCTGACATTGGGCAGGGGGGTTCCAGCCTCCACTGGCTCCAGCACCCAGGAGCTGAAGCACAGCTCCCACCACTCCCCTCGCCTTACCAGACAACACTTACTTGTCAGTGACCTCAAGCCCGAAATCACACTGCAAGGACGGCTGTGATATCCCCTGGTTTCTTACAATTCCCCACATCCACCTACGGCACCAGAAAAAGCTACTACCAGAGCAACCTGCAAAGTCCAATCTGCACATGTCAAAAAGGAACTGGCCCCATCTTACCCCGTATGTCAGAAACACCTGCTGTTGCCTTAGAAACCTTCCTGATTGTGCTACTGAATGAGGAAATACTTGTGGGCCTGATCTGGTTTTCTTTTCCCAGAATGATTCCAGCTGTGTATCCAAGTGCCAGACTGTTTTGTTTCCTGACTTCCCACAGGAAGTTAAAAAAAAAAAAAAAAAAAATCAAATCATCAAGTTCTTCTCACTGGTCCCAAAGCAGCACGGAACTGACCTTCCCACAACTGGAAAAGTTACCGTGTAAACCATGGAGAGAGAGGCGTTTTTAGTTTTCTTTTTTTAAGAGATGAAGGCCTCACTCTGTCACTCTGTTGCCCAGGCTGGAGTGCAGGGGCGCAACATGAGCTCACTTCACAGCCTCAAACTCATGGGCTCAAGCAATCCACCTCACCTCCCAAGCAGCTGGGAGTCCAGGCCTGTGCCACTGCCCCCACCTGTTTTTCATCCTTTCTAAGGAACTGCTGGGGTTGGGGCTGGGGTGGGGTTGGAGATTCCTCCCACCCACCAGGGACAAATAGTTCAGACGACGTGAAGAGGGGCTGGACGCGGTGGCTCAAGCCTGTAATCTCAGCACTTTGGGAGGCCAAGGCAGGCGGACCACAAGGTCAGGAGATCAAGACCATCCTGGCTAATACGGTGAAACTCCGTCTCTACTAAAAATACAAAAAAAATAGCCGGGCGAGGTGGCGGGCGCCTGGAATCCCAGCTACTCGGGAGGCTGAGGCAGGAGAATGGCGTGAACCCAGGAGGCGGAGCCTGCAGTGAGCCGAGATCTCGCCACTGCACTCCAGCCTGGGCCACAGAGTGAGACTTTGTCTTAAAAAAGAAAAGAAAAAAAAAGACTACGTGAAGAGGTTTTAGAGACGAAAACTCCTGGATTTCAATCCCATCCTGACCCTTCACTAGCTCCATCACCATAGGCACATTATTCGGCCTTTCTCATTCTGTTTCTCATTTGTAAAATGGGGCTAATACTACCAACACCATGGGATTGTAAGGATTAAATGAGAATTAAACAAGACCACCAAGCAACAGGTCCGGCGCCCGGCAGTACTCATTCCCACACCCTCACAGCTTACTGTTAGGAAATGCTGCCTGTCAGCTGTGCCAGGCACCCAGCTAGGTCTGGAACCAGAGGACTCTGAAAGAGCTGATCCCAGACGGAAGCAAAGGGTGTGGCTTTCTGAAAGAAGCTCCAAACCAATCTAGACAAGAGGCCTCAAATATAAGCATACATGGGGGAATGCACAATCTCTCATAAGGAAATTGCTTTATGAAGGAAACTGTCATCTTTACATAAATATTTACATAACAACTGACTGTTCCTCAATCCACTGAAAAACTCCATCTGACCCCCCTTTGCCCAGAGGCAGGGCCGTCAAGTGAGAAGACTCAAGAATAACGAGCCCACTCATTGTGCCAAATGCTGGGAGGCACCCAGAGTGGCAGAGGACTTCAGGAAATTAAGCCGCTCGGCTGGCTGGGAGGCTCTAACAGCACCGGGCAGGCTGCAGAGCCCAGCGCTCACACCCTGCCCCGTAGGCCACAGGCTTGGCTTTGCTGACCCAGTCCGTCCCCTAAAGGGACTCCTCCCAAACCTGCTGAACCTCCGCACACACCTGCATTCCAGCATTCCTAGATCTCCACTCCCCTCACTCATCAACGTTTTTTCTCCCCCAACCGGACTCTCCTCCCAGTCTCCTTTTCTATCAGTGGCTTCAGCTCCTGGCCCTGACTTCCAGGTCAGCTCAGACATGTGGGTCCCTCCACCCGTGAGGTTCAATCACCAAGTTTTAGCTAGTCAGTGTTCCAAAGGCTCTCACACACACCCATCCTTGCCCTGTGCAGGCTGCAAACTAGTCCTCCCGTCTCCAGGGTCTCTTTCTCACAACCATCCCACCAGGCTCCCCGGATGTGTGTCCTATCACACTGCTTCCCTAAGGCTGGCCGTCTTGCCCCGCTCCTCCCCTCACCTACCACCTGTCAAGGGTGGCAGCAGAGGGAGATGGGTCGAGTAGCCTAACCAGTCTGGACAGGACGCCTCCCTCCTCTGCCCATTTGCCCAGTTTGGCCTAATCCTGTCACTTTCAACCTTTTTCAAAGGAGATTTTTTTTTCCCCCCAAACAGAACATTTAATCCAAGCCATACTGCACAGAACACTTCACAACACATATGTTCTGGGCAAACGGGTCGGGGAGAGCCCTGTCCTCACAGTTCAGTTTCCCCCTTGACCTAGAGTTGGCCCCTGAGACCACCATCCTAACCCCTTATCCCTGCTGCTCCCAACCCTCACCAGCCCCTCCCCTGGTCCCCTCCTCCACTCCCTTTCAGCTGTGATGTCTTGCCAGCAGTGCAGAGTGTGGGGAGTCATCAAACCAGGCCTTACCGCCTCCTGCCCAGTTGCCCTCCGGAGCCTCACTGTCCCATCAGTGTCAGGAACGGTGACAGGCCCTGTGTCTGAGGTTTAGAGGCTGCTCACAGGCTGGTGGCTGGCCCAGGTGTTCTACATGCAGCAACTCGGGTAACCCTCACCGTGCCTACGCCGCTGTCCATCCTCAGGCTCTCCTCATTTTAAATAGGAGAACACTGAGGTTCTGTGCCTGCCCACAGTTTCCCAGGGAGGAAACGCAGAGCCTGAACTGCAACGGAGGCCGTCCAGCGTCACGGCCCATGCGCCTCACTGTGCTCGGCTGCCTCGATCAAGTCCACATCCACAGAACACCAGGCCTGGCTCTGGGGACCAATTTCATCAATGGTCGTTGGTAAGGATATCTTCAACTAGACCCCTCAAGAGTAGAACCTGTTCTATTTTCTTCAGAACCCAGCATGATACTGTCCTAACAAATACTAAAGTGGTAACTACTCTCCTTCACCAGCCCTCAGACTGAAGTCCGAACAGGTGTACAGGCCCAGGAGCCCCGGCAGCACAGGAGCAGTGCCTCCTTTGAACCTCAGCTCTGCAGGAGACCCAGGGATTAAAGACTCTGAATCTGTAAGGCAGACAGCCCTGCACTGTAAGGCTGGGGAGAGCCTGGGTGGGTGATTTAAAATCTCTGTGCCTCAGTGTCTTCTATAAGATGGAGCTTTTGTAAGAACGAATTGAGTTTCATGGCTAGAAAGTCTAAAGTCTGGCTCTCAGGCAGGGATCAATAAACAGCCGCTCATGATTTCTATCACCGTGGCTGGGCACAGAAACTCAGCCCATTCTTACCTCTGCAACTCAAGCACTTCCCGTGTGGACTCTGAGGACAGAGAATTTAAGATTCCTCCAGAGATGGCATCAGTCAACAGAGGAACATAACTCCAGTGGCTGGATGTAATCAGATCAACAGCATTCAGCGTCAGTCAAAATGATGGCCAAGAAACAGGTGATTGAATAGGCAGCTGGTTTTTGAAACTTCCTGACAGTAAAGCCCAGCCACTTGGCAAGGCCTCTTCCTTCTTTGGCCCACGACTGACTCGAAAAGAAAAACATACTGACTTCACCCCAACTTCCACTTATATCTCCTTTGTCCCTACTGTTCAGATGACTCAGAAAGGATTTCAATCTGCAGCTGTCCATCCGCCCCCACTTCTAATCTGCACAGAGCAAGCTGAGCAAGAGGATTCAACTGTCCCTTAAGGAGGGATCAAGAGGAAGGTCAAGGCAAAGACACACTCAGGACCAACATCCAGGAGTGTGCACCGGTCATGCAAGGTGTGTATTCAAAGCCCAAGATGATGAGATCGCTGAGGTGTGGCCATCCTAGGCGGATATAAGGTTGGGCAGCTGCAGATCCTACCCCTGCCAGTGATAAGCCAGACCCAGAACTTCCGGGTCCAGTGGAATCATCCACAGGCAGACGGGTATAGCCACAGAAAAAGAGAAACCAAGCCAGGCCTTCTCAAATCAATTCTTGACTCAGGCAGGAATCCATGAAGGCCATTATCAAACAAAGGGTGGTAAAGCTGTATCTGTGACCACACTGAGCTCTGGACTCATTTTCATGCTTGTACAGAAAGTCTGCCCTGAGCCCGCCTCAGCCCTCTCCAGCCCTCTTTGACACCCCCCAGCAACCTTGGGAGAACACAGTCAGAGCTCCCATGGCCCTCTCATGGCTCCCCAGCATTTGGTATTATGTTCCAAATCTTGTGCTCCTTGGGTTGGTATACAACACCCTGTATCAGCTGACCCCGAGCCTCTATTTCTCCATGGGTTGCTCACACCATCCCAACTCTCTTTGTTCTACCTACTAGTCCCAGAACAAAAACCACACTTCCAGTCACTTGACATACATTCATCTCTAAAGATCAGTAAGGCCGGGCGCGGTGGCTCAAGCCTGTAATCCCAGCACTTTGGGAGGCCGAGGTGGGTGGATCACGAGGTCAGGAGATCGAGACTATCCTGGCTAACATGGTGAAACCCCGTCTCTACTAAAAATACAAAAAACTAGCCGGGCGTGGTGGCGGGCGCCTGTAGTCTCAGCTACTTGGGAGGCTGAGGCAGGAGAATGGCGTGACCCCGGGAGGCGGAGCTTGCAGTGAGCCGAGATCACGCCACTGCACTCCAGCCTGGGAGCGAGACTCCGTCTCAAAAAAAAAAAAAAAAAAGATCAGTAAGACAGGGATCCTGCCCGGGAAGGAGTTCACCGCACAAGCTGCCCTGCCTTTGCTCTTCCTCTCTACTCTGCCCGGAATACTCTTTCCTACACTTTCCCCATCTAGAAAATGCCTGCTCCATCCCTCAAAAGCCAGCAACTCTCTAAAGCTTTCCTTGCTCCTTCCTCCCAAAGAGTTCATCCTGCCTTTCATGGTACTCTGTACACAGCACATAGCATTTCTTATTTAGAAATCAGCATGTTCCTCCAGCAGGAGTGTGAGCTCCCCAAGGACACAGCCCATGTCGTGTTTGTTTCTGCATCCCAGCGCCTAGGTCAACATTGGGCACATACAAGGTGATATGGTTTGGCTCGGTGTCCCCGCCCAAATCTCATCGTGAATTGTAATCCCCATAATCCCCACATGTGGAGGGAGGGACCTAGTGGGAGGTGATTGGATGGATCATGGGGGCAGTTTCCCCCATGCTGTTCTCGTGATAGTGAATGAGGTCTCATGAGCTATGATGGTTTTATCAGTGTTTGACAGTTTCTCCCACAGACACTCGCTCACCTGCCACCATGTGAGACGAGCCCACTTCACCTTCCGCCATGACTGTAACTTTCCTGAGGCCTCCCAAACATGCGGAAGTGTGAGTCACTTAAACCTCTTTCCCTTATTAGTTACCCAGTCTTGGGCAGTTCTTTTTATTACAGCAGTGTGAAAAAACAGACTAATACACCAGGCATCCAAGGAATGCTGACTGGACAGGGACTTCCGCTTTTGGCTAACATGGAGGGAGAGGCACTAGATTTACTCTCCTGCCTCAAAAAACTAAAAAGCCAGACAAAGCCAAAAAAAACACATAGAACGATAGTTTGTAAACGCTGGACATCAGACAACACAGAAGAGTGACCCCTGACAGTGGAAAACAAAAAGCTGAGTACTACAGCTGCTCCAAGTTACTCCTAGAGGGCCTCCAGGCCCAAGGCACAGGGAGTGGAGGAGAGGAATTCCAACTCCAGGGAGGCCAGGGTAGCCAGAGTTCACAGGGCAGAGTACCAGAGAGGAAAGGGCCACACAGAGAACCCCAGAAACCTACAGAGGGTCCCCCTCCGGCTCTCAGCCGGTACTGATCTGTACCCGTCCAAGGCAACAATCCTTGGACCTCAAATTGAAACAGAAATAGTCTTGTGTGCCCACCAGCCACAGTGGAAAAACCTCATCATTCACAGGACATTGCTAAAGTACTAAGGACAGTACTGCCTCAGTAGTGAGGAAAAATCAGGCCTGGGCCTAAGGCTGTTCTGACCCCAACTAACAAGCCTTGAGAGCAACCTTTAAAGAATCAAACTGTTCCCAAGTAACTTAACAGTGTTCCAAAACAATGCCAGGAACATTTATAGAAATACAAAAATATCCAGCACCCCATAAAGTAAAATTCACAACATGTGATATACAATTAAAAATTACCAGACATACAAAGAAACAAGAAAATAAGACCCATAGTGAGGGAAACAATAGAAACAGACCCAAAAAATACACAGATAATGGAATTAGCAGGCAAGGACATTAAAACAGTTACTAAAACTGTATTCCATATGTTCAAGAAGCAAAAGGAAAGATTAAGCATGTTAGAGACAGGGAAGATATTTAAAAGACCCAAATCAAACTTCTACAGATGAAAACTACAATGTCTATGATAAAAAGTATACTGAAAGGGAGTATCAGCAGATTAGGCAAAGCAGAAGAGACCAGTCAATTTGAAGACATAGCAACAGAAACTATCCAGCACAAACCAGAGAGAAAAAAAAAAAGAGACTAGCGGGAAAAATAAATGATCAGAGAGCTATGGAACAACTTCTAGCACCCTTATATACATGTAACTGGATTCCCCGAAAGACAGGAAAGAGAAAAGGGAATGAAAAAAATATTTGCAGAATTACTGACTGAAAAATTTCCAAATCTGATGAAAGCTATAAACCCACAAATCCAAAAAACTCAATGAACCCAAGCACAAAAAAACATGAAGAAAACTACACTACACAAAAGCACATCATCATTACATTGTTTAAACTCAGAAAAGCAGTCAGAGCCAGGCACTGTGGCTCATGCCTGCAATCTCAGCACTTTGGGAGGCCAAGATGGGAAGACTGCTCGAGCTCAGGAGTTTCTGACCATCCTGGGCAACATAGTGAGACCCTGTTTCTAGAAAAAATAAAAAATTAGCCCGGCATGGTGGCACACACCTGTGGTCCCAACTACTTGGGAGGCTGAAGTGGGAGGATCCCTTGAGCCCAGAAATCTGAGGCTGCAGTGAGCTATGATCATGCCACTGCACTCTGGCCTGGATGATAGAGTGAGACTCTGTCTCAAAAAAACAAACAAACAAAAAAAATGGAAGAAAGAAAGAAAAGCAGTTAGAAGGAGAAAAAGATACATTAAAAACAGAAGAGCAAAAAATAAAAATAAACAGGCCAGGTGTGGTGGCTCATGCCTGTAATCTTACCACTTTGGGAAGCTGATGCCATAGGGTCACTTTAGGCCAGGAAGTCAAAACCAGCCTGAGCAACATAGCAAGACCCTATCTCTACAAAAATAAAGAATAATCATTTAAAACAATTACCCAGGCATGGTATACACACCTGTAGTCTTAGCTACTAGGGACCCTGAGCCCAGAAGTTTGAGGCCTCAGTGAGCTATGATCATGCCACTGCACTCTGGCCTGGATGACAGAGTGAGACTCTGCCTCTTAAAAAAACAAGAAGAAAAAAGGAAAGAAAAATAGCAGATTACGCATATGAAACAATGCAAGCAAAAGACACTGGAACATCTTTAAAGCACTGAAAAAAAAAAAAAGTTAATCCAGAATTCTACACAGGGAAAATGCCTTCCAAAAACAAAGCCAAAATAAAGACTTCTCTAGACACCCAAAAGCTGAAAGAATCCATCACTAACAGACCAGCGCCACAAGAAATGTTAAATGGACATTCTCAAGTCAGAAGGAACATGAAACAAGACAGAAATGTGGATCTACATGGAGGAATAAAGAGCACCAAAAATGTTAAACAGATGAGTAAATATAAAAGAACTTTACATTGTACTCTCCTTAAAAAATGATTCTTTAAAACAAAAATAACAATGTGTGATGGGATTTATGGCATGTGTAGAGGTAAAACAGGTGACAACAGTATGAAGTCCAGGAGGAAGGAAATGAAAGTAAACTATTGCAAGATTCTTACACTAAAGTGGTATGACATCACTTGAAGACAGGCTGTGGCAAATTAAAGATGCATACTATATATCTTAAAGCAACCACTAAAAAAAGTGTTAGAATAAACCAACAAAGGAAACAAAATGGAATCATAAAAATTACTCGATCCCAAAGAAGTCATAAGAAAGGAAAAAGGGAACAAAGCACATGGGACAGATTGAAAACAAACAGCAAGAAGGTAGATTTAAACTTCACCGTATCAATAATCACATTAAATCTAAATAGTCTTAACATCCCAATTAAAATGCAACTTGTGAGACTGGATTAAAAAGCAACCCCCGGCCAGGTGCAGTTGTTCACACCTGTAAACCCAGCACTTTGGGAGGAGTGGGCAGATCACTTAAGGTCAGGAGTTCAAGACTAACCTGGCCAACACAGCAAAATCTCGTCTCTACTAAAAATACCAAAAAAGTAGCTGGGCACGGTAGGCACATGCCTATAATCCCAGCTCTCAGGAAGCTGAGGCATGAGAATCATTTGAACCCAGGAGGAGGAGATCGCAGTGAGTCAAGATCACACCACTACACTCTAGCCTGGGCAACAGAAGGAGACTCTGTCTCAAAAAAAAAAAACAAAAACAAAAACAAATACCCGTCTATATGCTGCCTACAAGAAGCCCACTTTCAATATAAAGACACAAATTGTTTAGAAGTAAAAACACTTTTTAAGAGATATACCATAATTTTTAAATCTTCTATTTTTAAAAACCCTTTTATATGCAACAAAATTTACCATTTTAATCATTTTTAAGTATACAGTTCTTTCACATTAAATACATTTGCTTTGTTGTATAACCATCACCACCATTCCTCTCCAGAACATTTTCATCACCCTAAACCGAAATTCTGTACGCATTAAGCACTAACTTCCCATTCTCCCTTTCTTCCATCGTCTGGCAACCACCATTCCACTTTCTGTCTCTACAACTGGACCACTCTAGGAACCTCATGTAAGAGGAATACAACAATATTTGTTCTCTTGTGACCAGCTGGTTTCACTTAGGATAATGTCTTCAAGGTTCACCCATATCACAGGATATATCAAGTCTTCTTTCCTTTTTAAGACTGAATAATATTCTATCTAATATATATACCACATTTTGCTTAGCCATTCACCTGTCCATGGACACTTGCGTGGTTCCCAACTTTTAGGCTATTGTAAATAATGTTGCTACGAACATGGGTATACAAATACTTGTTCAAGTGTCTGCTTTCACTTATTTGGGTATATACCCAGAATTGCTAGATGATATGGCAATTCCATGTTTAATTTTTTGAGGAACTGCCATGCTGTTTTCCACTGGCTATACCATTTTCCATTCCCACCAAAAAAGCACAAGGGTTTCAATTTCTCTACATCCTTGTCAACATTTATTATTTACTGTTTTTTTTTAGTTTGCTTGTTTGTTTTAATAATAGCTATCGTAATAGGTGAAGTGGTAGCTCACTGTGGTACTGATTTGCATTCCATAATGACTAGTGAAGTTGAGCATCTTTTCATGTACTTATTGGCCATTTGTGTATCTTCTTTGAGGAAATATCTATTCAAGTCCTTCACCCATTTTTGAATCGGGTTGTGTTTTTTGTTGCTGAGTAGCAGAAGTTGTTTACATATTCTGGAAATCAATTCCTAACATTAATTTTTTAAAGCTGGATTAGCTATACTAATATCAGACAAAGTAGATTTCAGAGCAAAGAACATTTCCTGGGGCTAAAAGGGTCATTTCATGGTAAATGGTATACTTTGGATATCTGCCCCCTCCAAATCCGTTAAAATTTGATTCCCAGTGTTGGAGGTAGGGCCTAGTGGTGAGACATGTTTAGGTCACAGGACAGATCCCTCATGAATGGCTTGGTGCCCTCCCCGCAGTAATGAGTTCTTGCTCTCTTAGTTCACATGAGAGCTGGTTGCTTAAAAGAGCCTGGCATCTCTCTTGCTCCCTCTGTGGCTGTGTGACACACCTGTTCCCCTTTCACCTTCTGCCACGAGTAAAAGCTTCCTGAGTCCTCACCAGAAGCAGATGCTGATGCAATGTTTCTTGTACAGCGTGTAGAACCATGAGCCAAATGAATCTCTTTTCTTTATAAATCGTCTGCTTCAGGTATTTCTTTATAGCAACACAAAACAGCCTAATGCAATACAACAAAGAAGGTCAATTCATACATGGAATATAATACTCATAAAGGTTTGTGCAATTAACAACGGAGCTTCGAAACATGTGAAACACAAACCGATAAAACTACCAGGGGAAATGGAGAAATCCACAATTATAATCAGAAGTGTCAATGTCCCTCTCTCAATAACTGAAAGAACAGAAGACCAAAAATCAGTAAGGACACAGAAGACTTGAACATTACAAACCAACCTGCCTGAATTGAAAGTTACAGAACACTTGATCCGGCAACAGCAGAATAGGCAATCTCCTCAAGGGCTCACAGAACATTTACCAAGATAGACCATACTCTGGGCCATAAAACAAGTCTCAGCAAATGTAACAGGGAAATATGTTCTCTATTTAAAAGAAAATAAATTAGAAATCAGTGTTTACCAGACAGGAGAATAAAGTAATCCTATAATGCTGACTTTACCTGTGACTAGTTGTAATCCTGCTTGAGGTGGGACCAGATAAATCAGTAGCGGGACTGAAAATACTTACAGGTCTTCAAAGGTAGGCCTACCTGCCTGAGCTATCTGTTTGACGTTCACTGGGGAGACTCCCTCTCCAGCCCATCCTAAGCCCCAGGGGTCCTACTTGTCAGCCTCGGCTAAATCAAGACAAACCTGTTTGATATTTGCTT
Source organism: Theropithecus gelada (assembly GCF_003255815.1). Taxonomy (NCBI): domain Eukaryota; kingdom Metazoa; phylum Chordata; class Mammalia; order Primates; family Cercopithecidae; genus Theropithecus; species Theropithecus gelada. Next base: position 13,093,775 of record NC_037682.1, on the reverse strand, counting down.
AGTCTTTCACGTAAACCAGTAAAAGAAGATAAAGAGGTGAGATATGAATTGGAAGGAGCACCTACTAAGTAAACACGCCTTTAAACCTAGCAAAACCTCAGACAGGGCTGCCATTAGACACCTCTCTCTCTTTCGGTAAGCTCCTGGGAACAGACCAAAACCTTGTGGAAACGCCACCTTTCAAGGACACTTCTAACAGAATTTCCACACAATAGAGATCCAGCTGGATTAAAAGAGCTAAATCCATTAAGCCAGGTCTTCAGTGATCTGATTTTGTCAGCCTGGAAAACCCGTACTATTACTGGCCAACAGTGTCCAGAAATGATTCGTACCGCTAGCTAACCCAAAGGCCTCTTAAGGGCAAATTAACAAATTTCAAAGCAATAAACAAAAAGAAAACAAGAATCCTCAGGAATAATCTCACTTCCAAGCTACCAGTGGCCTAGCAAATCTACAAAGTTCTTACAGGCGGTGTTTCCCAAACTTGCCTTACAGTAAGAATCACCCAGTGCGTTCGTTAAAAATAGATTTCTGGGCCCTCCTCCAGACAACAGCACAGGAATCTCTAGAGGTGGAGCTCTGTATTTTTAACAAGCATCAGAAATTATTCTTAAGGTCCAGCACCTTTGGTAAACTAAAGGGTCTGAGAGGCAGTATCACACAGTTAAAAGCACCTTGACTTCGAAATGAGACTGATGGCTTAGAAATCCCACTTGCCGCTGGACACAGTGGTTCACGCCTGTAATGCCAGCACTTTGGGAGGCAGAAGCGGGTGGATCACCTGAGGTCAGGAGTTCGAGATTAGCCTGGCCAACATGGTGAAACCCCGTCTGAACTAAAAAATACAAAAATTAGCCGGGCATTGTGGCGGGCACCTATAATCCCAGCTACTGGGGAGGCTGAGGCAGGAGAATTGCTTGAACCCAGGGGGCGGAGGCTGCAGTGAGCGGAGATCACACCACTTCACTCCAGCCTGGGCAACAGTTCAAGACTCCGTCTCAAAAAAAAAAAAAAAAATCCAAACTTGGTCACTTACTGGCTGTGTGACGCTAGCCAGGTTATCTAAAACCTCTGCAACTCACTTCATCTGTAAAATGGGATCATCGCCTATTTGGACATGTTCACAAAATTCGGTATGTTCAGAAAGCCCTAGAACAGTGCCCAGCATATGAAGCCAAGCAACAAATCACAGCTATTGCTACCTGCAAAACAGCGGCAGAAACTGCTCAGAAAGTCTACAATGAAAATGTGCTACTTAATGGAAATTACAAAGGCATGGAATCACATTTCCAAGATAATCTAGGAAAAAGGCTTTTCTGAGCACTACCACCGCAAAGAACAAAGACTCACTTTAGCGTCCAGTATGTTCACCGCAACAGTCCCCAATCCCACCCAGAACTACAGAGTTCAGGTCTCTGCAGGGTTGCAGCTTTGGACAACAAAGTAAGAGTCTTTCCTTCCCCAGTTCCTCGGTCACCACCACCTCCAGCTCTAAGGCCAAGAGTCACAGAAATGACAATCTGGTGGCAGCATCTTGATGCATTAGTAGGAAATGGGACTCCAGGAGCCAATAAAAAGGGTGGAAAAGGCCTTAGGCAGCAACAGGAGAACTGAGAGAAGGGAAATGAGTCTGGGAAGTTTCTGGAGCTGAAGACTGACATTCCCAGGGTAAGTGAGCCCAGACAAGGTGTAGCTAGGAAAGCACTGCCTCAGCTCAGCAACTAAAACCCCAGGTTGCAGAGTCAACTCTGCCAGTAACTCGCAAAACAGCTCCAGGTAACTCCTTCTCCCATCGGTAAAGTGGGAAATCTCCTCATCTGCTGAGGAGGAAATGGACAGGAACCAGGCATATAATGGGTATGTATGCATCACTGCCCTTTGCGCCCAGAGGGTCCCGCGGTAAGAAATGGTCAATGATGCCGGGAGGTCCAAGTCTGAGTCCTGAACAAAGCCAAAGCTGAAAGTCTCCTCTCTCAAAGTCCTGGAGAAAGGGCACAAGCCAGTAAGTCAAAGACAAAGTCCCTCCAACTCTCACCCTGCCACTGGTCTCCCGCGTGCCCTCTGGCAAGTCAGACCCTACTCTTAGGCCTCAGCTTCCCCATCTATACAATGGGCTAATTGGCTCTAATGTCATCAGAATTGTGACCGCAAGATGCTCACATACGGGGCGAGGGCCTGCGGAGATGGAGAAAGGAGGGTGGCGGTGAGGGGTGAAGCGGAAATGGAGGTGCGACCCGCAGGAGAGCCGGGGCGGCGCCTCGCGCTCTCCCCGCGTCCCTCCCACCGCTAGGGGCAGGGGCGCCGGCCCCCGGCGCGAGTCACGCGCCCCTCGTGCCCAATCATCGGCCTCTGCCAGGATGAGGCGGACAGGCGGGGGCGCTCCGGGAGCCACCGCCGGCGCCGCCCCCACCGTCGTCCTCCGCCCCGCCCGCCTGCGGCAGAGCTGGGACCCTCCCCAGTCCCGGCTCACCTGCCAGGGCCGCCGCCGCCGCCGCCGCCGCCGCCGCCACCGCGGGTTAAACCGCAGCCGCGCCCACACTTCCGGGGTCCGCCAGGCCCGCCCCCTGCCGGATGTGACCCCCCTTTCAACGTCCGGCGCCCCAGTGGCGCGCGTGCTCGCCCCGCCACCCCGTTGGGCGGCCCGCCTCGCGCGCCTCTGGGTTACCACGATATCGTGCCACACACACACGCTCGCAGTCACCCGTGCTACAACCACGGGAGCGCCCACGAGACCTCTCCCGCGCACGCCGCACGCCCCCCCGGAAGAGGCCCCGCCCACTGGGCGGAGACTAGGCCGCTCTGGGCGAGTGCGCCGGCGCGGACGTCCACTGTCTTCCGAGTGGCCCCGAGGACTCGCTCAGTACACAGGTCGACCCTGGGAGGCTGCTCGGAGGGACCCCAAAGGAGCGGGAAGCAGATGGAAGCCCAGAACCTAGGAGGAGCCCCAGATGGGCTGAGCTCAGACTGAGGAGCCCCAAGGCCACCACACACTCATTTCCATTTACTAGTTAATCTCTTTCCCCCACCCATTTATTCTACAGAATTACCGATATTCCCTATCTCCTCCCTTCCCCCCTGGAAACAGGAGATTGCAGCATAATTAGGAAGCCGTCTCTGCTCTAACCCTTTTAAAAAGGACCCTGAAGTGACCTGATGTTAACTAATCAGGTGTTTTTTTGTTTTTTTGTTTTGTTTTGTTTCTATTCTGTTTCCTTTCCCATCTACGAAACCCACTGCTCTGCTATTTCCCAGCGGGATTTGAGACCCAATAAGTCTATTTACAATGGTAACTGATGTCAATGTCTTAAGTTTCCAACCTCCCAAAATCAAGAGGTTGACCAAAAGGGGAGAAGTGTTAAGCTTAACCTAAAGCTCTCTCCTGGCATATTTTAAGTTTGTCCTAAAGGTTTCTCCGTACATAGTGAACTGGAACCTACTCATACCAATCACAGAGTTTCAGCCAATCACAGGCAGCCAACTGTTCAAACCTTGTTCCAATAAGGCAAATGTCAATCTGTCATTATTAGGGAACCAAACTGGATCCCTTTGCCCTCAGAAAGCCAAACACCGAAGTACCAGGTTTTTGTAGACGGGAAGATTTGTTGCAAGTCAACTGGCGAGGAGACATGCTCAAATCTGTCTCCCCAAGCCAGGGGCTTTGGCAGGTGTTATAGGCAGAGGGTAATGAGCCGTGATCTGATTGAGTCTTGCAGTGAGCAATGATCTGACTAGATCTTGCCATGGGATGATGCCACGCCTCAATCTGATTAGATCATGGATTATACCATGTATCTACTTCTTAATTCCGTTCCCGTTCTTTGGTCTGAGCATTTAGGTTGCGCCTGTGGTTGCATGCTTGGTTCTTCTGGGCACGCTCAGGTTACATAACTTGCAACCTGGGATCCTGGCAACTGAAAAAACAACTCACCACTTTATTACACAAAGTTGAACCAGGTGGGGCTGGTTCTGTGCTTACATAACGGGTCCAACTCTTTCTGTACTTCGCTTCTGTTTTCTGGACATCTCTTTCCTTTTTCTTTTCTTATTTTTAAATTTTAATGATTGTTATTTTTTAATGGAAATGGAGATTCGCTATGTTGCCCAGGCTGGTCTGGAACTCTTGGGCTCAAGCAATCCTCCAGCCTCGGCCTCCCGAAGTATTGGGATTACAGGTATGAGCCGCCACGCCCAACCTACTTTCTGTTTTCTATCCATAAATGTTATCTGACCACATGGCAGCCTCAGAGTTACTCTGAACCTATTCTGGTTCTGGGGGCTGACTGATTCACAAATCATTATTTGCTCAATTAAACTCTGTCAAACTAAATTTGTCAAAACTCCTTCTTGTAACAGAAGGGGTCCATAAAGAAGGCAGTCTCAGCTGCTGCTGACCCTTCCGAGACACTAGTGACTCCTTTGGGGGTGCCATGTTGGTTTTGCAAACGTGTCACGTGGTACATAATGTCAGAGTGACTCCCATTGACAGCACCTACCTGAAAGCTAGGTTGAAATTGTTTCTGAGGGGTAGGGAGGGCCAGGCCAGGTGACCTTAATTTTTTGTCATAAGCCTTTTTGTACTATGTGATTTTTTTTTTTTTTTAAAGACAGAGTTTTGCTCTGGTTTCCCAGGCTGGAGTGCAATGGTGCAATCTCTGCTCACTGCAACCTCTGCCTCCCAGGTTCAAGTGATTCTCCTGCCTCAGCCTCCCGAGTAGCTGGGATTACAGGCGCCTGCCACCACACCCAGCTAGTCTTTGTATTTTTAGTAGAGACAGGGTTTCACCATGTTGGCCAGGCTGATGAACTCCTGACCTCCGGTGATCCACCTGCCTCGGCCTCCCAAAGTGCCGGGATTACAGGCGTGAGCCACCACGCCCAGCTGCTATGTGATTTTTAACTCTGCATGTGTTTCATTTCTGAAGGAAAATAATTAGGAAACGCTATTGATGGATTAGCTTGAGTTTATATCCAGCAGTCTCTTCACTGATTGGTACCATGTTGGAAGGCAGAACATGGACATGATGGCTGGAACAAGTGTAGTCATCCTGAACCATGAGGCGACCATAGGAATAGAGGTCACACTAGTGGCACAACAAAATAGAAGAAACCTGAGCCCTGTTTCCATAAGGGACCATGACACCGCAGGATGGCTGCGTCTAGGTTCTGTGTGAGACAGAAATAAACCACCTTGTGTCACTGTTGTTTTGGGTTTTCTGTCACTCGTGCCCTTTAAGTCTTAGACTCTACTTCTAGAAAGCCCCTATACCGTAAGACTGGGTAAGTGTCCCCTTATATGTTATTCAAACACCCCACCCTTCTTAGCATTTTCTACACTTTTCTGTAGTTGACCTTTCACTCCCCCTAGATAGTAACTTCTCTAAGGACAGGCAGAGACTCTATTTTACACATCATTTTATGCAGATGCTGGAAACTGCTAACGCTAAAAAAAAAGAAGAAGAAGAGGAAGAAGAAGAGGAAGAAGAAGAAGAGGAAGAGGAGGAAGAGGAAGAGAAGAAGAAGAAGAAGAACAACAACAACAACAACAACAAAACAACAACAACAACAACTTGTGAATGAGACAGACACGATGATTCTACCAAGGATGTTGAGGGGAAACGACACACTGCTGCCTATGCTCTCTCTGCGTGTCCTGAGTCACTGCCACATTATCTTATGGGGGCAGAGGGTGCTGGCCCTCCTGAATAACCAAAGATAGAGAATTAGGACAAAGGAGGGAGGAAGAGAAAACTGCAGGAAATTCAGGTCATGGGAGGGACGTGGCATTGGGAAAAAGGGTACTCTTTTTATCTGGTTCCTGCTATTTTCCACTTTGGACCTTTTGCAGCTTCCCTTGGCTCTAGCCCCATCCTCTCCAGTCCTGATCTCCTATCAGATACACCTATGTTCCCACATTCTGTACCTCAGTCACACCCAATTTCATTCATAACTGGAGTGGCCCTGATAAATGAAAAATTAAAAAAAGTTATAAACACAAACAACCCCAGTTAGAGAGGGCGGTACCTTACTCTGTTTCTCACATTCACTTAATTCCTTTGTTCATTCCACATGCATTCACTGAATACCCACACTGCTAAGACCTGTGGATACACAGATGAACAGATACCCTCTCCAGCCTCAAGGAAGTCACGTTTTTGGTTGAGATTGGAGAGAAAACAAGGTATCTCCAGCCCAAGATGCCTCAGTCCTTCAAATGACCCTGATCAGGAACGAAAAAATATGACAGTACATTGCAGTATAGATTTCCTTGCCTCTCTACCCCCTTCTAAAAAGTGGAGTTTGGTTTTGCTTGTTTGCTTGCCTGTTTGCTCAGCTGCTCAGCCCTGGACCTTGTCATACTGGTTGAATGGACGGACAAGTGACATAAACAAGTAAGGAAGACAAGACAAGGAAGTTAAGAGTTCGAGGTAACGAGACATTTGAGAAGATGAGGTATTGCGAGAGATTTGGGAACTGGGTTGGAAGAGCAGTTTTGTTGTTGTTTTGGGGTTTGTTTGTTTGTTTTTTGAGACGCAGTCTCGCTGTCACCCAGGCTGGAGTACAGTGGCACGATCTCGGCTCACTGCAACCTCCGCCTGCTGGGTTGAAGCGATTCTCCTGCCTCAGCCTCCCAAGTGCTGGGACTGCAGGCACCTGCCACCATACCTGGCTAATTTTTTGTATTTTTAGTAGACAGGGTGTCACCGTGTTAGCCAGGATGGTCTCGATCTCCTGACCTCGTGATCCGCCCGCTAGGATTACAGGTGTGAGCCACTGTGCTAGGATTACAGGTGTGAGCCACTGTGCCCAGCTGGAAGAGCAGTTTTTAAAGGAAGTTTTGATTTGTGGCATGTAGAATCTCTAATTTGGTCTTCAGAAGATCACCAGTGAAGAGTTACTTTATCTTTTTATTTCTAGAGTTGGGAGTCAGATCTGTCTGGCTGGTTTCTCTCTTCTACTTCCTCCTTGTGGCTCCCGTGCTGTGCTGAGCCGTTCAGCCTGCACAACTCAGACAATGGATTATGCCTCTGAGGTAGGGCCTGGCAGCTGCCTACAAAATTATCCGTTCTCTGTTTTTCCTTAAAAACAGTACATTTCATTCAGGATTGCAGTGTGCCCGGTCAGCTAAAAGACTGCATTTCCCAACTGCCTTTGCTGTTAGTTGTGACTAGGTGACTCTGATATAAGCAGGAGTGTTGAGGAGGATTTCCTGGAAGGCTGCTTTAAAGGAGCTGATTCAGCTGGGACGTGAGTCTTTTTGCCTTCCCCTGCCTTCTTCTAACTACTCACTAGATGTCAGATGTGCTGGCTGGAACTCCTGCAGCCATATTGGACTATGAGGTGACTTTGGAAATGGAAACGATTCAAACTCTGAACAGCCTATCTCCAGATTTATTTAAGGGGGAAAAAATAAGTTTTATCTTTTTAAAGTTGTGGTTATTTCAGGTTTTCTATAATATACACCTTAACTTAAACCTGATACTACTACACAGTTACAGTGTGTCTTAGTCTGCTCAGGCTGCCATAAAAATAAATAAATAAATAAATAAATAAATAAACAAACAAATAAATAAATAAATAAAACACAGACTATCACAGGCTCACGCCTGTAATCCCAACACTTTGGGAAGCCAGGGCGAGTGGATTACCTGAGGTGAGGAGCTTGAGGCCAGCCTGGTTGACATGGTGAAACCCGCATCTCAACTAAAAATACAAAAAAGTACCTGGGCATGGTGGCGGGCACCTGTAATCCCAGCTACTCCAGAGGCCGAGGCACGAGAATTGCTTGAACTCGGGAGGTGGAGGTTGCAGTGAGCTGAGATCGAGCCACCGCACTGCAACCTCAGCAACAGAGCAAGACTCCGTCTAAAAAAAAAAAAAAAAATGCACATATACATAATCTTGCATAAATGCAAATTGTGATTATAAACATGGTTAAGCATAGTTTGGGGATGTTTTATTTTCTTTTTCTTCTTTGGTTGTTTGGTTGGCTCTCCTGCTGATTGGCAGCCTAGTACACGCCCTCCTGTATAATCTTATCCAAGTCTGCGTATGTTGGCCAAAAGAGGCTCAGGGCGGGAGTGGAGAGAACCAAAGGTGAGTGAGGCATGAGCACATTGGTGAAGGGTGTGGCCATTGTTGCTCTTCATAACCACAGCAGCAGAACCACAGTTCCTCTCCCTCTTCCAAACCACCATCCCCCTCCTGCCCTCATCCCTCCCGCCACCCAACCCCGCTTGCCACGGAATATACTTTGACCAATGGAATGTGAGCAGAGGTGGTGATGTGTGTCACTTCCAGGCGGAAGTCTTTAGGAACCAGAGTCCCATTTCTCACCCATCCCCTTCCCCTGCATCAGGACAGAGTGTCCTTCAGCCTGAGTCCCTGCATGGCTGCGAGGAGCAGAGCTCTCTGCCAACCCAGATCGGCTGTGAGTGAGAAATCAGTCTTAGTTGTGTTGATCCTCTGAGATCTGGAGGATGGAAACTGGCTTATCTTCATTGAAGCAGGAGGGTATAACAGGAACTGCTCATCATCTACTTCCTCCAGTAATCCAACTCCAACTATCACCCTAGTCTGTGGCCACCCAGCTAAAGACTACATTTCCCAGTCTCTCTTTCACCTAGCAGTGCCCCTGTTAACTTCATTATGGCCAGTGACATATGAGCAGAAGTAATCTTTGCAACTTCTGGACTATGCCTTTTAAGGAAAGGGGCGTATCCCACTTCCCTTTCTCTATTTCCCACTGGCCGGAACGCAGATGTAATGACGTGAGCTGAAGCAGCCATAATGGACCAAGAGACGAATACCACATGTTGAGGAAGGCAAGGCAACAAGAAGGAATTTGGGTTTCAACCACTGGAGAGCCACCTGGACTATGATATGAAAGATAAATAAAATTTTGTTTTGTTTTGTTTTGAGACACAGTCTTGCTCAGTCACCAGGCTGGAGTGCAGTGGCTCAATCTCGGCTCACTGCAGCCTCCACCTCCCAGGTTCAAGTGATTCTCCTGCCTCAGCCTCCCGAGTAGCTGGGACTACAGGCGCCCGCCACCTCGCCCGGCTAGTTTTTTTTTTTTTTTGTATTTTTTTTCAGTAGAGACGGGGTTTCACCGTGTTAGCCAGGATGGTCTCGATCTCCTGACCTCATGATCCGCCTGTCTCGGCCTCCCAAAGTGCTGCGATTACAGGCTTGAGCCACCGCACCCGGCCTGATTTTTGTTTTTAGAGATGAAATTTTGCTATGTTGCCCATGCTGGTCTCAAACTCCTGGCATCAGGTGAGCCTCCTGCCTCAGCCTCCCCAGTAGCTAGGATTACAGGCGTGCCCCACTGCACTCAGTAGGAAAAGATATTTCTGGTGAGCTGTGGAGAAGCCAGCAACTGGAGGAAGAATGCATTCACCCCAGTGGCACCCATGGCATTTAAATCCCTGCCCCCCAACACAAATTTTTTTAAGAGCAAGATTCAGGGAGTGGTGTGATTATTATAAAGCTTTCGGCCAAGACCAGCAGGCTCCATCCCATTAGGTTGAGCCCCTAGGAACTCTGAACTTTGGCGGCCACTGCAGCTCCCTACACTTGGATCCGTATTGGTCTCTGGACAAGGACCTGCCCAGGAACGTTGCGAAGGTTCTCAAGTTTTTGGAAATGACATGGTATCAGCAGATAAGGCCACAGGGAGTCAAAGAAATCCCCCCAACCCCTAAGATCAGCTGGACATCAGAATGAAAGGGCAGCCTCTCTTCTGGGCAGCATCCCAGAACAGCCCTCGGACCAGCCAGAGGTCAAACAGCCTCTGCTCAATCCTCGTGCAGGCCTGGAGGCTCCCAAAGCAGCACATTCATTCCTTCCTCCCACTCCATAGAATCCTGTGAGATTTCCAGACTACCACGGTGTCAGAACTAGGGGGAGGCAGGGCTCAGTGGCTTATGCCATAATCCCAGCACTTTGGGAGGCTAAGGTGGGTGGATCACTTGAGGTCAGGAGTTCAAGACCAGCCTGGCCAACATGGCGAAACCCTGTCTCTACTAAAAATACCAAAGTTAGCCAGGCATGCCAGCGAGCACTTGGAGTCCCAGCTACTCAGGGGGCTAAGGCAGGGGAATTGCTTGAACCCGAGAGGCGGAGGTTGCAGTGAGCCAAGATTGTGCCACTGCTCTCCAGCCTAGGCAACAGAGGGAGACTCCATCTCAAAAAAAGAAAAAAAAAAAAAAAGAAAAGAAAGAAAAGGAAAACTAGGGGGAATGGGGACTGAGTTTAGACACCATGGTGATCACCCTCTTAGCCACAGCTTCCTCTGCCACAGGGTGATATGGCAATGCCTTCTGTCACTGGGCAGGTCACAGAGTGCCACTCCAAGGGCCCAAGCCAGGGCAAGGACCATTCCTAGGGTATCCTGCCAGCTCCTCCCAAAGACACATGCTCAGAAATGAGACTCTGGCATCTACCTACCTAGGATCATAAGTTCTGCCCCTTTCTGTGGCCCAGAATTGGTAGCATAACCAGCCTCAGCTGTGGAAGGAAGCCATCACCCCTCTTTCCCCCAGAGAAGGCCTCCTCCTTCTTTCATTTTTGGGGGGATTTTTGGTTTTCTTTTCTTAGATATGGAGTCACACTCTGTCTTCCAGGCTGGAGTGCAATGGTGCGATCACAGCTCACTGCAGCCTCCAATTCCTGGACCCAAGTAATCCTCCCACCTCAGCCTCCCAAGTAGCTGGGACTACAGGTGTGTGCCACCACACCCAGCTTTTTCCTCTTCCTTTCTAACATGGCACTTACCTCTCTATTTACCTCCCCATTCTCATTTAACTTCATCTTCTAAACACTGGCTTGGGTGGGAGTTTTCTTCAGTACAGCCCTAGAATACCACAAAGCCATTAACTGTCACCTCCCACTCTCAAAGAACAGTCCTAGCCTGCAGTATTAAATATTCATTCATTCTTTCCTTCAGCCACGAGAACGGGAAGGAAATTAACATTTCAAAACATTACACGCCTCTTCACCCCAGCAAGGTGCTTGTACATAGTTCAAACAACAAGCTTAAGTTGATAACAGAAGTTGTTATCAAATAAAAGTTAAATCTGCCTCCCTATAATTCCCAGGTTTTGTCCCTATGCTACTCTGAACATTTGCCATCAAATAAGTCTAGTCCCTTGTTTTTGCGAAAAGCTTTTAGATATTTGTGGTTGGTCCCCAAGCTCCACTGAAGTCTTGATTTTCCAGTCTAAGCAACCCCTCAAAATGTCTGTCTGGTCTGTCTTCCCCACCTCCTCCCTCCATCCCTTTCTCTCCAGTCTCTCTCTTTCCAGTGAAAGGGAGGGTTGGAGGCAGGAGGGCCTGACTTCCACTCACTGTCCAGTGCTTCCCCAGCCCATTTCTCCGGCTTCCCTCTCTGTTTGATGTTTCGTATTTCCTTCTTCTTCCCTTGGCTCTGGCACCCTTCTCATGTTTAAACCTCACTTTCCTCTCCTCTGCTGCCTTCTTTGCAGGCTCATACCTCATCCACCCACCCAAAGCTCCTCATTGCCTACAGGAAACATTCCAAGTGCCTGACCATGGCACTCAAAGCCTACCGTGATGTGGTCCTTGCTCTCCTTCCCCATGTTAAGCCGTATATCATTAGCACTGTTCTTCAGATTTTCCTAGTCCTCATTCTAAAACCGTGTTGAATTATACTTCCATAGTCCCTTGAAATTCAGCATTGCTTGGGGCGATGAAATGCAAATAGTAGTGACCCATTTCACTCCTGCAGGCACTCCTGGCATGGCGGGTGCATGAGTTGGCATGTGCCTCTTGCCCTGCTGTAGCCACCAGTGACACCATAGATGGTGAAGTCTCCATCGGTCTGCATCCCTGAGTGAAGACGTCTCAAACCAGAGCCCTAGATGACCTGTAATGGACAAATAGGGAAAGCAAAAGAGAAACCTTGTTATTGTGAAATTGGGTGTTGCTTGTTACTGCAGCATTTAGTGCCCATGCTGACTAATACCATGCATCAGTTGGGCCCATGACCCTCGCCATCTAACCTTACCAGGTGACTTATAATCCCTTAGGTCTATTATCATGCCAGTGCTGCCCTCGTTGGTGTTCCCTCCTCCCCATGCCCACTTGGCTAAGTTCTCTCATCCACTGAGACTCGGCTCAGTTGCCACCTCCACTAGGGAGCCTTCCTAACTTTCCACCTAAGGCAGCATTGGGCATCCTCTTTGCAGGATGCCCGGGGCATGCCTCCATTGCAGTGCTGCCACATTGCCTTTCTAAATGTTTTGTTTCCTGGACTTCAGGGCCACTGCTAGCCCACTTAGAGCCTTTGTTAGATTCAGAAAAAGCTGGCCTCCTCCAGGTGGCTGCAGCTGCCCAGGTGCATGGCTCAGCAGTGAATCATGACTTGACTTCAGGCCTCCTTCCCCCATGGCCTGACACCTGTGTTCTGGGCACAATTTGTACACTGTCCTCCGTGGCCCTGTCTGCAAGGCTATTCACAAATAGTGAGCAATTTATGAACTTGGCTTCGAGCACCCTCAAGTGTTCACTGAAAGAATCAATATTTCCTAATAGATGAGACCTGTCCTCAGTTATCCCCTCCTCCTCCCACCCATCCTCTCCTCCTTTTGTTCTGCCTCATTTCCTGATCTCCCAAGCCCAGTACTAATGAGCCGCAGAGTGGCCAAGAGCCTGGAATTTGTAGTCAGACAGACCTAGTTCAAATCTTGACTCTAACACTTACTTGCCATAAATCCTTGAGGAATTTACTTAGCTCCACTAAGCCTCAGTTTCCTCATCTGTAAATTGGAGACACTATCAGCCTCACAGGGCACCCACGAAGAACACGTGGGAAAAGGCATTCAACAGGTGTCTCCAGGGCTCCTCCGAGTCAGGCTTCACTGCTGGGAGACCAGAGTGACCACGGAAGGCTTCACTGAGGAAGGAACATTGAGATGGCAGCTGAATATTGAGGAGGAGCCAGCCAAAGAGCTGGGAGAAGAACCTTCTAGACAGTGGTAACAGCAATAGCAAAGGCCCACTTTTCCATCTCCAGTCTTCCGTCCACGCCCGAACACACCATCGTCAACCAGGCCATTGAGGCCACAAGTTACACACCATGACCTCATCACACACTTGATTTGTTGACTCGGAGCAAGTTACCAGCAATGAGTTATCAACACCTTTCCCAGAACAGCAAGCCCTGGGGCTACGTGCAAACTGAGGCGGGAAAATAAGAGGTGTCAATAGAACTGAGTTTGCTCTGGGCCCAGGGCCACGTAGATAAGCTGGTTATCATCAGCAGCTCCAGCTCCAAGAGGCACAGTGGGTGCCACTGCCACCACCAGGAACTCTGGGGTTTGCTTGTCCTCCTGGGTGGAACCCCCAGCACACCCATAGGGCCAGGAGGAAAGTAAACGCTCCTGTCTAATCTCCCCCAGTGGGATCACAGGGGCCCCCTGAAGGTGGCTGCTCCTTTGGCAGGGTCTGGTTCTTCCATTCCTTCTTGGAAGATGGCCATGGGGCACCAGCACCTGACCAGGAGGACTGGTGGCTAGAATTCAACCTGAGATAAGTTGAGACCTAAGTAATGCCTGGGCTTTCTCGGTGGGTTTTCCTTGATCCATTCTTTGTCTCCATACAGCGAAGCCCCCAGAAAGCATGAGTTGTTCATCCCTCATCAGGGCCTTCAAAGTTCCGAGGTCTTTCCTGAGCATCAGAGAGGCAACAGGTCCTCGAATGCACCCTTGTCTGACCCTCCCAACTCAGGGGATTCTTATCCCCTAAAGATGAAATAGAACGCTGGGTTTCAGCTGTCAAAGTCTGACCAGAACATGTTCCTTGCTCTAATACAGGCCAACGCCACACCAACTTACGAGGGTCGGTGTGGTATGAACAAGGAGGGGGAGCTGCAGGACTGCCAAGCTGGGCACAAGTCAAGCACTAACCGGCACCACTGCCTCCTGCTTCCTGGTGCCACTCCAGCCGGTGCTGCCCACACTGTGTCTGGCAGCTTCCAATACTGCTTTCCTGCTGCCATGAGACAGCAGGTCTGGCAACAGAAGTGGAGCCGGACTCAAGGAGAAAGAGGAAAGAACTTCAGCTCTGGCACCTGCAGACCCCTGAAAGTGGCCTATGGAAGCTGGCAGCAGGGACCGCAATTGGGCATTCTCTCACCTTTCCCTTCTTGGAGCTCCCCAAGCCTATGCCCAGTGGGAAGAGGATTACCTGAGAGGCAGAAGCCCTGGGTCCCAGCACTTCACTAACCTACCTTGCATCCATTCGGCAAATTATACACCCCAGCTCTCAGTTTCCCCATCTCCAGGATAACAGACTGGACTTGTCCAAGAATAGCAACCATTCCCGATCCAGTGCCGACGCTGGTTGCTAGAACACGTGGCTGAAGGGATCACATGTTGCTCAGGATTCTGGGGCCACATCCAGTGGTCGAGGGTGCTGTGGTTCGCGGGCAACATCTGTCTTGGACTCAGAATGGAACATGGTAGACCAGGTGCCACGTCACTGACATGCAGGAGCTAAAGGACCTTTGCACCCCTGCCCGATGGAACATTCTAACACTTGGATTCTGTGGGATGAGATCTGACAGCCACAGGCAGAAGTTACCAACTGGGAAGCTTGTGGATTCTTCAACGGAAACTGAGTCAGGCTGATGAATTACCTTTACTAAAGGAATGAATAACAAAAAAAAGAAAAAGTTCTAAGTCCAAGACATGCCAAGAAAGGTTAGATAGATTAGATAATATTTTAAAAGCAGAGATGTTTTGGGTGACCTGCTATTTTGCTGTCCAGCTTGAGATGATGCCAATGGCCACAGAGTAATAAAAGGGCCACTGAATGTGGCCTCTTTCCCATGGCTCACCAGCAGCAAGCATCTCTACCACCTCCATGTCTGGAGCAGGAGTTCCAGCAGGAAGGACACAGCCTCCAGCACCATTTGACCAGAAGATCCAAATGGGACTGGACTGCTGGTAGGTACTACAGAAATCCTAGCTCTCTCCTCCCCACAGCCGGCTGTTCTCTGTTTAAACTTGACTCACTGCATACGTCCCACTGCCAGAGGAGACCCTTTTCCAACATCTTGTTCTATTCTGCAGACCCCTCTGTTCACGGCCCGGGCTTCTCTCTATCCCAGTCTGTCTTGCATCTTGCGCAAGCTGCCCTCCTCTCTGTTATTTAGTTATGAATCCCTCCTCCCTTCCCTTCAACACACCCCCACTGCTTCAGTCTTTGGCTCCCTCCCTACCCAGGGCCCTGCCCCTTCCCTGCAGATGATACTAAAGCAGACAAAGCCGGGAGGGAGACCCCCATTTTGTTGTTTCTAAAGCTGTTCTCATCCTTTCCACTTTCAGGCCCCGATACGGCTCCTCAAAGTCTCAAGCTGATGGTCAGACAACCTCAAGAGGTAGTGGTGGGAGACAGCAGGACAAGGGCCGGAGCCATGGGCAGGGGACGCTCAGGAGCAACTTGGCCAGTGTGGGGCCCACCCAAGTCGGCCTTGCTTGGAACCCTCGGGGTACCACTAAAGACAGAACCTTCAAAATGGAAATGTTTTCAACTTATTACAAAAAAGGGCCAAACATAAAAGTAAAAATGAATAGTGTCATGGACCTCATACTCCATCATTCAGCATCAAGAATTACACACCGTTCTGCAAATCTTTGTTTTATATACACCCACCCCTTTTTTTTTTAATTTTGTCTCACTTCGTCGCCCAGGCTGGAGTGGACTGGTGCGATCCCAGCTCACTGCGGCCTCTGCCTCCCAGGTTCAAGCAATTCTCATGCCTCAGCCTCCTGAGTAGCTGGGATTACAGGCATGCACCAACATACCCAGATTATTTTTGTATTTTTAGTAGAGACAGAGTTTCGCCATGTTGGCCAGGCTGGTCTCAAACTCCTGGCCTCAAGCAATCCACCTGCCTCAGCCTCCCAAAGTGCTGGGAGTATAGGCATGAGCTACGGCACCTGGCGACACTCTTTTTTTTTTAAAATTTTATTCTTTATATATTTATATTTGCTATAATATTTTAAGGCATACAGCTTACCATTTCACTGTAAATATTTTGTTGTACATTTCTAGGAGACAAGGGTCATATATATAATATATATATACACACAGCTGTAATTAATATATATATTCAAATATATATGTATGTATAAAGGCAATGCTCTTTTATTCCAAACAAAATTACCAACTTTATTTTTTTTAATTACCAACTTTAATATCACCTAATATCCAGTCCATGTTCAAATGTCTTTGATTCTCTCAAAAATGCCTTTTAACAGTTGATATATTCAGATCCAGGATCAAGATCTCGAGATCATCTGCATGTGTTGCCTTTGGTGGCTGTTTCTTAAGACTTTTAATAGGCCAGGTGCAGTGGCTCACACCTGCAATCCAAGCATTTTGGGAGGCCGAGGCAGGTGGAACACCTGAGGTCAGGAGTTCAAGACCAGCCTGGCCAACATGGTGAAACCCATCTCTACTGAAAATACAAAAATTAGCCAGGCCTGGTGACAGGTGCCTGTAATCCCAGCTACTCGGGAGGCTGAGGCAGGAGAATCGCTTCAACCCAGAAGGCAGAGGTTGCAGTGACCCAAGATTGTACCATTGCACTCCAGCCTGGGCAACAAGAGCGAAACTCCATCTCAAAAAGTAATAATAATAAATACTTTTAATAGATAGCAGTCCCCCTTTATATGCCATTAATTTATTTATAAAGTAAGTGTATGGGGCCTGTTAGAATGGCCAAAATCCAGAACACTGACAAGACCAAATGCTGGTGAGGATATGGAGCAACAGAAACTCTTATTCGTTGCTGGTGGGAATGCAAAATGGCACAGCCACTTTAAAAGATAGCTTGGCAGTTTGTTACAAAATTAAACATACTCTTGCCATATTACCCATCAGTCACACTGTTTGGATTTACCCAAAGGAGTTGAAAATGTATATCCACATGAAAACCTGCATATGACTATTTATAGCCGCTTTATAATTGTCAAAGCTTGGAAGAAACTAAGATGCCCTTCAGTAAGTGAATAAGTAGATAAACTGTAGTCCATCCAGACAATGGATTATTATTAAGCACTAAAAAGAAATGAACTATTGGCCGGGCACGGTGGCTCACACCTGTAATGCCAGCACTTTGGGAGGCTGAGTCAGGTGGATCCATTAAGCTCAGGAGTTTGAGACCAGCAGGGGCAACGTGGTGAAACCCCATCTCTACAAAAAATATATATATAGAAAAATTAGCCAGGCATGCTGGCGTGCACCTGTAGTCCCAGCTACTTGGGAGGCTGAGGTAGGAGGATGGCTTGAACCTGGGAGGCAGAGGATGCAGTGAACCAAGATGGTACCATTGCACTCCAGCCTGGGCAACAGAATGAGACCCAGTCTCAAAAAATAAAAATGAAAATAAAAATTTAAAAAAGAAAGAAATGAGCTATCAAGCCATGAAAAGGAGGAACCTTAAATGCATATAACTAAGTGAAAAAAGCCAGTCTTAAAAATGTGTATGTGGATACATAATAGTTGTACACGTTTATGGGGTACATGGAATATTTTGATTTCAAGTATACAGTGTGTAATGATCAAATCTGGGTAATTAGTATATCTAGCTTGGCTACTGCGAATATGCTGCAATAAAAACGGGAGTGCAAATATCTCGTCAATAGACCAATTTCCTTTCTTTTTTTTCTTTTTTCTTTTTTTTTTAGACGAAGTTTTGCTCTTCTTGCCTAGGCTGGAGTGCAATGGCACGATCTCGGCTCACGGCAACCTCCACCTCCGGGGTTCAAGCGATTCTCCTGCCTCAGCCTCTGCAGCAGCTGGGACTACAGGCATGCACCACCACGCCCGGCTAAATTTTTTTGTATTTTTAGTAGAGACGGGGTTTCTCCATGTTGGTCAGGCTGATCTCGAACTCTCGACCTCAGGTGATCCACCCACTTCAGCCTCCCAAAGTCCTGGGATTACAGGCGTGAGCCACAGACTGGCCGACTAATTTCCTTTCTTTTGGATATATACCCAGCAGAGGCACTGGTGGATCATATGATAGTTCTATCTCTAGTTCTTTGAAGAATCTGCATTCTGTTTTCCATAGAGGCTGTACTCATTTAAATTTCCACCACAGTGAATGAGCATTCCCCTCTCTTGGTCTCCTCACCAGTGCTTGTTATCTTCTGTCTTTTTGATCACTGCTATTTAACTGGGGTGAGATGATAACTCACTGTGGTTTTAACTGGCATTTCCCTGATGATTAGGAATGTTGAGTTTTTTTCCTACGCCTGTTGGCCATTTGTATGCTTCTTTCGAGAAATGTTTATTCAGATCTTTTGCCTATGTTTAATCAGATTATTTGTTTCTTTGCTGTTGAGTTGTCTGAGTTCTTTATATATTCCTGGTTGTTAATCCCTTGTTGGATGAATAGTTTGCAAATATGTTCTCCCATTCTGTGGGTTGTCTCTTCACCTTGCTGATTGTTTTCTTTGCTGTGCAGAACCTTTTGGCTTGATTTACATCCCATTTGTTAATTTTTGCTTTGTTTGCCTGTGTTTTTAAGGTCTTATCCAAGAAATCTTTGCCCAGACCAATGTCCTGAAGCATTTCCCCAATGTTTTCTTCTACTAGTTTCATAGTTTCAGGTCTTACATTTAAGTATTTAATCCATTTTGATTTGAATTTTTTGCATGATCTAGTTTCATCATTGTTCTGCATAGCATACCCAGTTTTTCCAGTACCTGGAGCACAATGGTGCGAGCGTGGCTCACTGCAACCTCCGCCTCCTGGGTTCAAGCGAGCTTCCTGCCTCAGCCTCCCGAGTAGCTGGGATTACAGGCATACACCACCACGCATGGCTAATTTTTGTATTTTTAGAAGAGATAGGGTTTCACCGTATTGGTCAGGCTGGTCTCGAACGCCTGACCTCAGATTATCCACCCGCCTCAGCCTCCCAAACTGCTGGGATTACAGGCGTGAGCCACCACGCCCAGCCTTCTGTATAATATCATAATGGTGGGTACCTATCACACGTTTGTCCAAACCCATAGAATGTACAATGCCAAGAGTGAATCTTAATGCAAACCGTGGACTTGGGGTGATAATGAAGCATCATCGTGGGTTAATCAATTGTAACAAATGTACCATTCTGGGGCAGGATATTAATAATGGAGAGACTGTGCATGTGAGGTGGGGTGGCACGGATATGTGGGAAATCTCTGCACCTTCTGCTCAGTTTTGCAGTGAAGCTAAAACTGCTCTAAAAAGTAAAGTCTATTTTTTTAAGTAGGGGGAGCATGGAGAGGTCATTTGTCCTACAGGATGTCCCATGTATAGGATTTGAATGATACATGCTCCTTTACCTACATTATTTCCTGAAAATTGGTCATGAGAGCTCGACTTGAATTCAAAATTTTAATTACAATACTTCATAGTGATTCTCCCACTTCAGCCTTCCAAAGTGCTGGGATTACAGGTGTGAGCCACCACACGCAGCCAGGAATTTTAATAAAACAACTTTTTTTCCTTATTCCTTAAACTAATGTTTTTTTAAAAAAAAAAAAAAATTTTAGTCAACTATTTGTGATTACCCAAAATATAGTTCATATAGAAAAGGCGTATCCCTGTGTCACAGGCTTATCCCTGTGACAGTGGAGCAATCTTGGCCCCACGTCATTTGCAACCCAACCCTGGGGATCAGATCAGCCTTGGCATTGCTCTACCCAAGATGGGCATGGACCGGATCCGGATCTTGTATGGGAACATGAGGACCCTGCAAGTCCCAGAAGGAGCCATACCATTCCATTTTCTTTACTTTGCCTGGAATAATACCAGTTTAAGAAGGTGGCTCTTCTCATCTCAGGCAAGCAGAAGCTCCTGGTGGTCATTTATTATCTTTTTTGATGGTGAGACACTTTAATTATTTCTTTTTAATTGGCAGACAAAATGTTTCCAGCCTGGATCCTATCAGGGGAATTACAGCAGTTGCCCATCAGGTGGGAGCTCTCAGTAAGTCAGCTGGTTTAGCGGACCCTGGTAGTCTTTCCTTACAAGCGGAAGGAAAATCAATGCATTCCATCTGTTATTCATTCAGCAAACATGAATTGAACACCCTCCCTTTCTACCCCCTTTCTACTCTCCCTTTCTAGCCCCCTACACCCTCCCTTTCTAGGCCCCCTTCTACTCCCACCTCTAGGCCAGAAATAAAAACCTGCACATCCCACGGTTGCTTAAGGTTTGGCGCACACTATGTTTCTTGAAAAACAAAGTAATTAGCTGCTAACATCTAAAGATCAGGGATTTCACATAAATATCCAGAGTTTTGATTTCTTATTTTATATATATACATACACACACACACACACACACACACACACATATATCAGTTTTCATCCACAGTTCCTGGCTCATAACCCCCATAGCCCTTGTTACAGTGTTTTGTTATAAGGTTGGAGTATGTTAGGCCTCTAACCAGGACTCAGAAAACAGAATCTTTCTCCCAGACCTCCTCCGGCCTTCTTTTCACCTGCTCCTTTTTCTCTCCAAGGCAGGCCTTAGCACCTAAAAATATATTCTAATCTTCCCCTGCCTCTGTCCATAAAGAAATTCTCTGACTGACCTTGCATGACTGCAGGTTGTAAAACTCCACTTCAGAGGGGTCCTGCCCCACACGCTGCAGGAAGGAATGCTGCACGGAGAGACCAGGCATCTCAGCAGACAGGCATTGCTGGGTTTCCCACTCAGTCTATCAACACTAGATCATTCCCTTTTTGTTCAATCACACTTCTTTTTTTTTTTTTTTTGAGACAGAGTCTTGCCCAGGCTGGAGTGCAATGGCGCGATCTTGGCTCACCACGCCCAGCTAATTTTTGCATTTTTTTTTTGTAGAGACAGGCTTTTGCCATGTTGTTCAGGCTGGTCTTGAACTGGACTCGAGTTATTCTCCCACCTTGGCCTCCCAAAGTGCTGGGATTGCAGGGATAAGCCACAGTGCCTGGCTGGGGTTCTGTGTCAGTTTTACCCCTACTGCCCAAATTTGTCACCATGGATTATCAAAGGCAATCTCCACCTCCCGGATTCATGTGATTCTCCTGCCTCAGCCTCCCGAGTAGCTGGGAGTACAGGTGTGCACTACCACGCCCGACTAATTTTTGTATTATTAGTAGAGACGGGGTTTCACCTGTTGGCCAGGCTGGTGTTGAACTCCTGACCTCAGGTGATCCAAAATGCTGCGATTACAGCACTCAGCCTCAGCCTCCCAAAGTGCTGGGATTACAGGCGTGAGCCACCGCGCCCAGCTATTCAATCACACTTCTACACGGCTGTCTGTGCTTCCATCATGCCTATCCAATGAAGTCTCCATGAAAGGCCCAAGAGGACGGAGTTCGGAGAGCTTCCATAGAGCAGAGCACGTGAGGTTCCTGAAGGGTGGGGCGCCCGGGGAAGGCATGGAAGCGTCACACCCCCTCTCCTATACCTCCCACCATGCAGCTCTTCATCTGTATCCTTTGTAATACCCTTTATAGTAAACAGGTAAATGTGAGTAAATGTTTCCCTGAGTTCCAAGAGCTGCTCTAGCAAATTAATTGAACCCAAAGAGGGGGTCTTGGGAACCCCCGACTTACAGCCAGTTGGTCAGAAGCACAGGTCAAACAACCTGGGGCTTGCAATTGGCATTGGAAGTGGGGCCCAGTCTCATGAGACTGAGCCCTCAACCTGTGGGATCTGATGCTAGCCCCAGGTGGATGGTGTCAGAATTGAATTGGAGGACAGCCGACTGGTGCCTGCTGCAGAGTTGACTGTGAGCTTGTTGGTGGGGAGAAAAGCCCCACGCATCTGGTGTAAGAAACATGTCACAAGAGTGTAGTAAGAAAGGCCAGGCGTGGCGGCTCACACCTGTAATCCCAGCACTTTGGGAGGTCAAGGCAGGTAGATCACCTGAGGTCAGGAGTTTGAGACCAGCCTGGCCAACACGGTGAAACTCCAGCTCTACTAAAAATACAAAAATTAGCCGGGCATGGTGGTGCATGCCTGTAATTCCAGCTACTAGGGAGGCTGAGGTAGGAGAAGCACTTGAACCCTGGAGGCTGAGGTTGCAGTGAGCCAAGATCATAACACTGCACTCTAGCCTGGGCGACAGCAAGACTCCGTCTCAAAAGAAAGGAAGGAAAAAAAAAAAAAAGAGTGTAGTAAGAGAAACGCAATTTGAGTTTTTCCCACTTGCACATCTTAAAAACTTGGCCAACCTGGCATCACAGCCCGCCTGCCAGTGTGGCAACTGCTGGTGGAACGGAGAAGAGGCTGCCCCCTTGTGGGGAGACAGTAGCGCCCGTGCCCGAGATGCCCACCCAGCCCTTCCATTTGTTTCCTTTGCTGACTGGGTCTCCAGCTTGTGATTCCTGCCTGCAAACTCCAGACTGCAAACTCCCTGAAGGCAAGGCCTGCTCATGTCTCATTTGACTTTGATTTCCCAGCATCTATCCCGCTCTCCAGCACACAGCAGGTCCTCAATAAATGTTTACTGGATACAAACAATATTTTTGGGTTGCATGCGTCACATTTCTTCCAATATTAAAATTGTGCGATGGTCATACTGCTCTAGCCTGGCTCTTTGAAGCAGATTGGCAGCATAAGTGGCCCTGCTGTGTGCCATCCCACTACCTAAATCCACTCATAAGTCAGTGGGCCACTCCCAACACTTTCACTCTGTGATTTGACCTCTCTTCCTCCTAGCAATCCCCTCCCAGATGAGGACAGCAATGCACACCTCACAGGGTCACTGGGAAGACTGCATGAGATCACAAATGTCAAGCATAGCATCTAACACTTATTTTTATCACATTATGCTCAGTGCCTTTATCTCCAAGATAGCAAGAGTCTCCCCACTCTTTGTTCCCCGTATGGTTTATTTTTGTTTTTTCAGCCATGCCCCAAGGAAGAGATTAGAATAGAAATCTCTGTATTCTGAGAATTTTCTAGGTCCCCTCCTCACAAACACGAAGCAGGCGAAGACTTTATCAGGAAGGTTTGTATTTCTTATCGAGTCGATACTGGCCCCCAAGGGGATAACTAGGGCAGATCAGAGTGCATTTAAATGAGCTCCTCTTGACAGCCACTGCATGCTTAGAATTCACTCTTTCCTGAGTGCTTTAAACCCACGAAGGAAGTATGAAGTGGCTTATGATCCTCGGGTTGGTGGCTCTCTCAGAATGCTTGGTCAAGTAAGTATGAGACACGTGACATCAGCTGTCTCTCTGGGCTCCTTCTTGCCCTCTTCTTCTCTTGCCTCTTATTCTCCTTCCAGTGCAGGGATGGGGAAGGAAATGTAATCATTCTCTGATGCTCATATAAAATTCAAGTCTCCATTTATTGATGAATAGCCATGTGTGCTGTGAGGCCGAAAGGTCTTGGGGCAGGTCTGCAGAGCTGCACAATTCCAGGGGCACCAGTCACATCATGGGCTATGTGAATGGGACTCCCTAGAATTTTTCAGTGCCCAACCTGTGCAGCTGTACATGTGGTCCCACCTAGAAACAGAATTTCTTCTGTGCAATTTTCTAGGTTTTCTCTCTACTCCCTCTGTTTCCTTATATATGTGTCTCTGTGGCTACACCTCTGTCTCTGCATCTCTCTCTTTTAGCTCTCTGTCTCTTTGGGTGTCTCTGTATACGCAAAACTCTGTGTTTCTGTTTTGACTCATTCTTGTTTCTCTACTCTCTTCGTTTCCCCACTTTATTCCCCATCTCAGCATTCATGACTTTTCTCACTTCCTGGCTTCCTCTCTCACCCCTTTCTTCTGGTTGAACCCTGGAGAGATCAGGAGGGCTACTTCTAGGCCCAGGTTTGCCACTAACAAGCAGTGTAACCAGAGCCAAGTCACAAAGTCCCTGCATTTCAGATTCCTTCCCTATAAAAAGAAGATAATGATTCCCCCTCTACCGCCCTCCCAGGGCTGCCCGAGAAAGAGACATTGAGATGGCATTAGCAATAGGAAGGGCTGTCACTGTCAGGACCTGCTATATGGCAGGCGCATTATATCCACTGTCTCACTTAACACCTCCAAACATTCTATGCTAGGGAGGGTATCATCATTCCATCTTTTTTATAGATAGATAGGGAAACGGAGGCTCAGAAAGATCATATGACCTGCCCAAGATGACACAATAGAACCTGGAATTAAACCTAGATCCACTGCCGCGGTCTTTCCTTTGCATTGGGTGTCTTTTCCTGATAATAAGATAACAATCATTAAAAAGCTTGGAAAATGCACGGTGTAATTACAGTGCAAAGTGTGACAGTCACATTATAGCAAGGAGCAGCCAATGACTGTCTCTTACTTGTTTCCCTTCCCAATGCTTGGTTGAAGAATCCCTCTGATGAAGATCAAATCCATTCGAGAAAACCTCCGGGAAAATGACATGCTGAAAGATTATCTTGAGAAATATCCTTACAGCCTGGCCTATAAGTTTCTTGATCAATATCAGGACAATGGAATATCTTTGGAACCCGTGAGGAACTACCTGGATGTGAGTATGCTGGCAGGATGGAGCTCCAGAGCGCCCCCTAGGGCCCCTAGCAAGCACTGGGGCTCATCTGGGGCTGTGAGCCAGCAGGTTAGGGCTGGGGCTTCAGCAGAGAGTGGGGAACATGACCGGGGAACACGACCCGTTTCCAGAGGAGAAAGCATTCCTGCCCTCTGTTGTTGGTCCGTAGTGACTGCGCCCAGCAATGACCAGGTGCTAGATAGCATCCATTTCTGTGCCAGTGATAGTGTCACTGGGCACCCTTGAACCAAGACAGTGCTTGTTATGGGAGCTTTGCCCTTTCTGAGCTAAGGCTAATCACTGAGCTAAAGGAACCACATTGAAGGGCAATCCATGTCTGATCAAATAACAAAGAAAACTGCAAATCAAGTTTGACACCCTATGTAGAAGTTTAGGCCAGGCACAGTGGCTCACGCCTGTAACCCCAGCATTTTGGGAGGCCGAGGCAGGTGGATCACATGAGGTCAGAAGTTCAAGACCAGCTTGGCCAACATGGCAAAACCCCGTCTCTACTAAAAATACAAAAATTAGCCGGGCATGGTGGTGCGTGCCTGTCATCCCAGTTACTCAGGAGGCTGAGACACAAGAATCACTTGAACCCGGGAGATGGAAGTTGCAGTGAACCAAGATCGCACCACTGCACTCCAGCCTGGGCAACAGAGTGAGACTCCATCTCAACAACGACAAAAAAGTTTAGCCTTTTCAGTCCCAAGAATCAAACCAATAAAAAAGTTATTGAGGCCAGATGCAGTGGCTAATGTCTGTAATCCCAATGCTCTGGGAGGCCAAGGCAAGAGGATCCCTTGAGGCTAGGAATTTGAGACCAGCCTGGGCAACATAGCGAGACCATGTCGCTACAAGAAGTTTTAAATGTTAGCTGGGTGTGGTGGTGTGCACCTATAGTTCCAGCTACTTGGGAGGGTGAGGTGGGAGAATTGCTTGAGCCCAGGAGGTCGAGGCTGTGGTGAGCTATGATCATGCCACTGCACTCCAGCCTGAGCAAAAGAGAGAGACTCTGACTCTAAAAAAAATTTTAAGTTATTGAGTCCCTGTGGTGTGGGATGCTATGATAAACTAACAATATGGTTATTGTTACTTATATAACCAAAGGTCTCATCTCTTCTTCAAGAACTCTTAGCCCACCCAGAGAAATAGGCAAAAGTAAGTAAATGTCAGATAAGAGGACCAACTGTGTGGTATTAATATTATGTGATTTGAGTTTAAAGGAAGGAAAGAGCACAGTGGCCTGGGCAACCTAGGAGGAGGCTGTGGAGGAGGAGGCACTCAGACCAGGTCTTCAAGGGTGGAAAGGATTTGGAGAGCTGTGGGGAACACTGGAGAGCTTCTCAAATGAAGGTGGTGGCTTGAGCAGAGGCTGTGTGGTGGGGCTGTTGGAAAGTGATTTCAGGAAACACGGAATGCCTGATGACGGCAGGCACCCTGGGAACCAGGGGCATGGCCAGGATGCCAGGCCTTCCCTCACCATCCCTCCCTGGTCCTGGCAGCTGGCCTACATTAGCATCATCACCATTGGAACACCGCCTCAGGAATTCAAGGTCATTCTGGACACAGGCTTCACTGACTTGTGGGTGCCCTCCATCTACTGTGCCAGCCAAGCCTGCAGTGAGTGCTCCCTCCCCCATCTCATATCCTCCCAGCACCTTCTCTTCGGTCCCCAGCAGGACTGACAGATGCCTACCCCTGTGTCTGCAGCTAACCACAATATCTTCAACTCTCTGCTGTCCTCCACGTTCCGGGTCTCAGGCTGGCCCATCAGCATCGCCTATGGCACCGGGCAAATGTTGGGATTTCTTGGCTATGACAATGTTAAGGTAACATGGAAACCAGAGGCAGAGGCAGGGCTGGCCTTAGGCGTGACCGTCACTTACAGGACCAGATGCAGAAGCAGCTGGGAGTGTCATCTTTCCTAAAGTCCATCAGCAGCTGGACGCCTGCCCTGTGGGGCTGTGACCTGGGGAGATGATGCCCCCGCTGGCATGCACTCTCCTCCAGAACAGCTTCCCCAGAGAGCAGGACCATCCTGCTGGAGGTGCTTGGGTGAGGGAGGCACAAATCTGCAGCCCCTTTTCCCACAATGAGTACGAGGCTGATTTTGCTGGGCACAGGGACAGAGGTGGGTGGGTAAAAACCACCCAATTTTGTGCTCTCACACTGTGGCAGGTGCCATGCTGGACGCTTCCATTGGAATAACTTGCTTAATCCTCACAACCACCTGGCATGGCAGACTCTACTATTATCTCCGTTTTACATATGAGGGAACAGAGAGAGTGAGTGCCTTGCCCAGGGTCACACAGCTGGCAAGCAGCAGAGCTGGGAGGCGAAGCAGGACTCACATGGGTGTGGAGTATTCTCGGAAGAGGGTAGAACTTGTCTGGGACCGAGGGCTGCAGGCACCAGGCAGGGAAAACAGGGGTCACAGCTTCAGGGGAGCCCTGCCTCATAAATGGGTTCTTCCCATTTGTCTTCTAAAAGAAGGCGATCCTGCTCTCTATCCGTTTGTCCTCAAGTGGGAACCATGTGGTCACACTCAGAGTCTAAAAAAACTAGGGACTCCTCCCCAGAAGTGCCTGCACACACACACATACACGCACACATACACACATGCACACACATACACACACACATATGCACACACACACGCGCACACACACACATACACACACATATACACACATGTACACACACACATGCACACACATACACACACACATACGCACACACATACACACACATATACACACACACATACNCACACATACACACACACATACGCACACACATACACACACATATACACACACACATACACACACACACGCACACACATATACACACACGCACACAGACACACATGCACACACATACACACATACATACACGCATGCACACACATACACACACATACACACACATATACGTACACACACACATACACACACACATACACACACACACATGCATACACACACACATCTAAAGGAGCATTTCCCAGGCAGAATTTTCGTAAGAACCCTAGCGGCTACATGGTGTAACGGGCTACTGTTTCCTCCAGGGGGTGAGAAAAGACCACCTTTGGAGTCCGAAATGAATTCGCTGTTTCTGTCATCAGATCATAGTGACACCAAAAAGTGGGCAATCCTGCTCTCTACCCATTTGTCCTCAAGTGGGAACCATGTGGTCACACGCGGAGTCTCAACTGTAAAAAGGGAATGTGGCCTCTGTGGCTAAGTTCGGACGATGTGAAGGAGGCGTTGGAGTTAGTTAGAATGATAGCCCACAGGGACCCACATTCGCTTAGGTGCCGCCCACGGCACAGTGGCCCTAGGCTTCCCCATAGAGTTAGTGCTATTTCCTCAGCCACCTGCACCTCAGCCCAGCCCCAGCCCCAGCCCCACTTCCCAAATCTTTCCACGGAAACACCCTCCTCTCCCACAGATCGGGGACCTTGTGGACATAGGCCAGGGGTTGGGCCTGAGTGTCAAGGAGCCTGACAAGTTCATGAAATACGCGGTCTTCAATGGCATCCTGGGACTGAGCTACCCCAGCCTTGGCATTGAAGAGCCACCCCTGTCTTTGATAACCTGTGGAACCAAGGCCTCCTTTCTCAGAACCTCTTTGCCTTCTACTTGAGCAGGTAAGTGTGGGCTAGACAAGCCCTTTCTCCAACTTGGCTGTAAGAAGCTTTCACTTGCATGAAAAATTACAGACTCTCTGATCCAGAAGTTTCCTTAGAGATAGTCTGGTCCAAGGAGTCAGCAAACTATATCCTGGGGGCCAAACCTGGCCCGTCACTTGTTTTTGTAAATAAAGTTTTATTGGAACAGAAGAATGTTCATTCATTTATGATTGTCTGTGGCTGCTTTTGAGCACCAATGGCAGCACTGAGCAGTGTGATAGAGATTGTGCAGCCCATGAAACCTAAAATAGGGACAAACTGGCCCTTTACAGAAAGTGTGCTGACCCCTGTAGTCCAGTCCTTTCATTCAACAGATGAGGAAACAGATTCAGAAAGGGGCTCTGCACAAGACTGCCCAGTCAGGTACTGGTAGTGGCAGGACTTGAACTCAGCCTCAGGACTCTCCCCCATGGCAAGTGGTCCATCTATCAGCAAGCCTCCAGTCGCTGGGCTTGGTAAAGGAAAGCTGGTCTCCTGACTGACTTAGGGTCTGGTGGAAGGTAGGGGAGAAGGAAGAAGCACAGACAACAGGACAGCCCTGTTGACAGATTGCACCCTCCCAACAAAGGCAGTGGTTGACCCCATAGATCCATGTAGGAAGCAGGACAGTAGGATGGTTGAGGCTGTGGGCTCTGGGAGACATGAGTTCAAACCCTGGCTCCACAGCATGACCTTAAGGTGTTTAACCTCTGTGAGCCTCAGGAACACTTGTACTCAATCAAAGGAGATGATTCGTTGAGCACCTACTATGTGCTGGGTACTGCTCTGTACACGTGAAGGAGACAGATAAGAAGAAGAGAAGGCAGACGAGAAATAAGTAAATAAATAAAGGAAAAAGATAATTCTGATAGCAATTGGTTCTGTAAAAGCAACAAATCAGGGCAACAGAACAGACAGGGATGAGGATGTGAGATGGGCAACGGGGAAGTCCTCCCTGAGCCGAGACCTTATCATGGGAGAGAGTCAGTCTGGAGTGACTAAGTGCCTGGAGCAAGGACGAGCGAATGCAGAGGAGAAATGAGAGCATGCAGCGTCCGAGGACTAGCAAGGGAGCCTGTGTGGCTGGAACACGGGAGGCGGAGGCAGGGGCAAGGCTACCCTGGGGTTTTGTACTGAGTGGAGTGGAGGCCTCTGGCAGAGGGGTAAGCAGGGAAGAGACATGATCCAATTTGCAGTTTTGAAAGCTCACCTTGGGTGCCCACTGGAGGATGCCCACGGACCAGAGTGGAGGCAGAGACGCCAGGGAAGACGCTACACAGCCTCTTTAGAAGAAAGAGGTGGTAGCTTGGTCCAGGGAAGAGGAAGAACAGTGCGGGGAGTGAGGATGTGTGTGGAGGAAGAGCCAACAGGATGTGCTGACGGATTGGATGTGGAAGGAGAGGGGTCTGCAGAGCTGTTCCTCCCTTGCTATGATTTTACCGTGAGCCCAGAACCAGCTACACAATTTGCAGGGCCCAGTGCAACATGAAAATGCAGGGCTCCTTCTTCAAAAAATGTTAAGAATTTGAAGGCTGGGCGCGGTGGCTCATGCCTGTAATCTTAGCACTTTGGGAGGCCGAGGCAGGCAGATCACAAGGTCAGGAGATGGAGACCATCCTGGCTAACACCGTGAAACCCTGTCTCTACTAAAATACAAAAATTAGCTGGGCGTGGTGGTGGGCACCTGTCATCCCACTACTCGGGAGGCTGAGGCAGAAGAATCGCTTGAACCCGGGAGGCGGAGCTTGCAGTGAGCCGAGATTGCGCCACTGCACTCCAGCCTGGGCGGCAGAGAGACTCCATCTAAAAACAAAAAGTAAGAAGAATAGCTCCAGTTAATTTTTTGAGGGCTTTACATATGTTTTCTCATTGCAAGGCAGGTAATGTTGTCCCCATTGTGCAGATAAGGGAAGTTTCCTCAGATCTGTCTGGCTCCAGCACCGAGTACCAGGCACATAGTAAGCCCTCTGTAAACACGTCTTGTATAAACGAATGGATGAGTAGTAAATGCCCCCACTATAGCACCTTGTGCTTCTCGGCAGGAGACACATATGGTGTCAGCATGGCTTACTTCCATTATATCAACCATAAGAGGTCAGGGTTTGCCCCCTTAAATGTCTGCCTCTGTCCTCGGGGAGCTAAGGGAAGGTTTCCATGGCACAGGCTGGAGCTGGTGTCTATTAATGATTCAAACTCTTTTTTTTTTTTTAAGACT
This sequence comes from Theropithecus gelada, assembly GCF_003255815.1. Classification (NCBI taxonomy): domain Eukaryota; kingdom Metazoa; phylum Chordata; class Mammalia; order Primates; family Cercopithecidae; genus Theropithecus; species Theropithecus gelada. The sequence continues at coordinate 13,063,342 of NC_037682.1, read as the reverse complement.
CATCAAGTGCAGGGGTGAGAAGAGGGGAGTTAAATTCTTTTTGAGGCAGGGCTCATGCCTATAATCCCAGCACTGTGGGAGGCCAAGGCAGGCAGATCACTTGAGGCCAGGAGTTCGAGACCAGCCTGGCCAACACAGTGAAGCCCCGTCTCTACTTAAAATACAAAAAATCAGCTGGGCATGGTGGTGCACACCTGTAATCCAGCTACTTGGGAGGCTGAGGCATGAGAGTTGCTTGAATCGGGAAGGCAGAGGTTGCAGTAAGCCGAGATCCCACCACTGCCCTCCAGATTGGGTAACAGAGTGAGACCCTGTCTCAAAAAACAACAACAACAACAACAACAACAAAACCTCTTTTTTGAGGTTCTATATTTGTAGCCTGTGCCAATAGCATGAGGATGAATTCTGATCTTCAAGGCAAAACCCTGCCCAGGCATGGTGATGCATGCCTGTAATCCTAGCATGTGGGGAGGTGGAGGTGGGAGGGATCACTTGAGCCCAGGAGATTGAGGCTGCAGTGAGCTATGATCATGCCACTGCACTCCAGCCTGGGCAACACAGCAAGACCCTGTCTGTAAGAAAATGAAAAATAAAATAAATGTAAGTAACAAAGCAAAATTCTGCCCCCTCCACTTTTATCCTTAACCAACTGCAGACAAAACAGATTTATAACCTTTGTTGAGAGAGAATGTGTGGAAAAAGATGGCTCTTATCAAAATTAAAATTTCTGTCTTTAAAACGTTTTCGAATTGTAGGATCTCTGTGTTGTATGGGACTTCAAAAAGATAACGGAGTATATCATTCCCAATTATCAGAGTCCTTAAGCTTGGGAGGCTTTTTATTATTCATACACGTTGCCTGGGATTCATTTCTAATCTTCTGAAAAGAATCCCAGCCTATTCTTCTCATTATTTTTATGCTGTTTCCTAAGAAGTGAGAAGAAATTAGAGCAAGTGACTATAACGTCTATCAGCAGATTGTGTTGAGTAAATGTCCTTAGTTCTAGGTGGTGTCATTAGCCTGCAGTTTATAATTTGGGGAAAGTGAAAAAAGCATTAAAGCATATTAAGAAATAAAGCACTTTAGGAGGCTGAGGCGGGTGGATCATGAGGTCAGGAGATTGAGACCATCCTGGCTAACGAGGTGAAACCCCGTCTCTACTAAAAATACAAAAAATTAACCGGGCGTGGTGGCGGGCGCCTGTAGTCCTTGGGAGGCTGAGGCAGGAGAATGGTGTGAACCTGGGAGATGGAGCGATGGAGCTTGCAGTGAGCAGAGATCGCACCACTGCATTCCAGCCTGGGTAACAGAGCAAGACTCCATCTCAAAAAAAAAAAAAGGAAAGAAATAAAGCTCTTAAAAAAAAAAAAAAAAAAAGACAGCTCTTGGACACTTCTTGTGAATGTAAACTGATATAGTCTTTTTGGAGATGATTTGCCCTTAAAATGTGTATGGCCAGGCCCGGCGTGGTGGCTCACGCCTGTAATCCCAGCACTTTGAGAGGCCAAGGTGGGCGGATCACCTGAGATCGAGAGTTCAAGACCAGACTGACCAACATGGAGAAACCCCATCTCTACTAAAAATACAAAATTAGCCGGGTATGGTGGCACATGCCTGTAATCCCAGCTACATGGGAGGCTGAGGCAGGAGAATCGCTTGAACCCAGGAGGCGGAGGTTGCAGTGAGCCGAGATCGCACCGCTGCATTCTGGCCTGGGCAACAAGAACGAAACTCTGTCTCAAAAAAAAACATGTGTACGGCCTTTGTCCCAGCAATTTTGCTTTCAGGATTTAGGCTAACACAAGGGTCAGAAATCCCCAGAAACATATATGAGCAGGGATATAATTTTCAGAGTCTCTTACACAAGGGAAAATCTGGAGCCTCCCAACATCTCTTAAGCAGAGTGCCCACAGCATAGGTAGACAAATCACGCAGCCATCTTTTTAGTTTTTTATCATTTTTGTTTCTTCTTTTCCTTTTTTTTTTTAAATTTTTTATTTTTTAGAGTGAGAGGATCTCAATATGTTGCCAAGGCTGGTCTCAAACTCCTCAACTCAAGTTGTCCTCCTGACTTGGCCTCTGAAAGTGCTGGGATTACAGGCGTGAGCCACCACACCTGGCCTTTTTCTTTTTTTCTTTTATTTATGTATTTATTTTTTTTTGAGACAAGGTCTCACTCTGTTGCCCAGGCTGAAACGCAGTGGCATGATCACAGCTCCTGCAGCATCAACTTCCCAGGTTCAAGCAATTCTCCTATCTCACCCTCCCGAGTAGCTGGGCCTACAGGCATGCACCACCAAGTCTGGCTAATTTTTTTTGTATTTTTTTGTGGAGACGATGTCTCACCATGTTGCCCAGGCTGGTCTTGAACTCATAGGCTCAAGCCATCCTTCTGCCTCAGCCTCCCAAAGTGCTGGGATTACAAGTGTGAGTCGCCACACCTGGCCTTTTTTAAAAAATATTTTTATGCCTGTAATCCCAGCACTTTGGGAGGCCAAGATGGGTGGATCACGAGGTCAGGAGATCGAGACCATCCTGGCTAACACGGTGAAACCTCGTCTCTACTAAAAATACAAAAAATTAGCCAGGCGCGGTGGCAGGCACCTGTAGTCCCAGCTACTTGGGAGGCTAAGGCGGGAGAATGGCGTGAACCTGGGAGGCAGAGCTTGCAGTGAGCTAAGATTGTGCCATTGCACTCCAGCCTGGGAGATAGAGTGAGACTCCGTCTCAAATATATATATATACACATATATTTGTTTTAATTTGTTTTTTCCTGCAGCCATCTTAAGTCACGTGACCCTGGTCTTGCTGAGCACACATCAATGTTAGACTTCCCCCATGTGAACAGTGTGACATTGCCCATGTAAGCAAATGTCTTTGGAGATACACACTAAAGATCTAGGAGCAAAGGATCATGATGTCTGCAAGCAGCCAGGCATTCAGGGCCCAGAGCCTTTCTGCCCGAGTTCAAATCCCAGCACTGAGATGTACGAGTCACACGACCTTGGAAAAGTTTGTTTCTGGGTCTCAGTGCCCTAATCTGTAAATCTGGGATAAGAATAGTCACTTCTAGTCGGGGGTAAGGGCAAGAGTAGGTATGCTAATGCTCGTGGATTTCTTCCTGGGGCATTGGAAATGTTCCGAGATTAAATCACGGTGATGCTTTTACAACTCCGTCAACATGCCAAAAACCAGTGAACTACGAATCTATGATATATGAAACACACCTCAATAAAGCTGTTAATTTTTTTTTTTTTTTTTTTTTTTTTTGAGACGGAGTCTCGCTCTGTTGCCCAGGCTGCAGTGCAGTGGCCGGATCTCAGCTCACTGCAAGCTCCGCCTCCCGGGTTTACGCCATTCTCCTGCCTCAGCCTCCCGAGTAGCTGGGACTACAGGCGCCTGCCACCTCGCCTGGCTAGTTTTTTGTATTTTTTAGTAGAGACGGGGTTTCACCGTGTTAGCCAGGATGGTCTCGATCGCCTGACCTTGTGATCCGCCCGTCTCGGCCTCCCAAAGTGCTGGGATTACAGGCTTGAGCCACCGTGCCCGGCCAAAGCTGTTAAATTTTATAAACAACAACAAAAAATCACAGGAAAGAACAGTTTCTACCTTCTAGGGCTACAGTGAGGACTCAATGAATGTATCACATAAAACATTTAGAACATGCCTGTCACCTCGTAGCATGAGCGATTTCTGTTTTAAACAACACCACACAAAGACCAAAAGATTAACAGCAGTTAGCCAAAGGATGTAACACTCATTCTATCCAAAAGGCAACTGTATGGACAATTTTTTTCTCTCATACTTCTCTGAGTTTTTTCCGTGATTACTTTTAAGATAGTGGCAAAGCTAAGCATTATTCTATAAAAGAGAGAGAAAGACCCGCAAGAGAGAGGAGGCTATATCTTTGCTGGGGTTGCCTGGGTTCCTGCTGGAGTGAAATGTTCCCCCAGAGAAAAAAGGCCATCAGGAAGCGGACTGTCAGTGGAGGACTGACGCCTACTGGCCAAGGCGGATATTACATGCATGCATGCACTGGTGCACACTCCGCGTGGTGGTCCTAGACCCGCCCATTGGTTCCATCTACTTGAACAGTTACTTGGCAACACGAAACCACTGTAATATAAACTCTCCTACCTTTAGACCTGCGAATTCTACTTTGAGAAATACATCTCACATTAGTAAATATATGTTTATTATTATTAGTTATAAAATATGTATTGGCTACAAAGATTTTCCCAGGGAATCTATTACCAGTGAAAGATGGAAGCCGCCCTAGATTCTAACAGCAGGGAAATTATCAATAGGAAGAAATCTGCTCCTGGCTCTTTTTCTTTTATTTATTTATTTTTTTTGAGACAGGGTCTTGCTCTGTTGCCCAGGCTGGAGTGCAGTCCACGATCTCGGCTCACTGCAACCTCTGGCTCCTGGGTTCAAGAGATTCTCCTGCCTCAGCCTCCCGAGTAGCTGGGACTACAGGCACGCATCACCATGCTCAGCTAATTTTTGTGGGGGTTTTTTGTTTTGTTTTGTTTTGTTTTGTTTTGTTTTGTTTTGAGACGGAGTCTTGCACTGTCACCCGGGCTGGAGTACAGTGGTGTGATCTCCATCTCAGCTCACTGCAACCTCCACCTCCCGGGTTTAAGCGATTCTCCTGCCTCAGCCTCCCAAGTAGCTGGGATTACAGGCGCCCACCACCATGTCCAGGTAATTTTTTGTATTTTTAGTAGAGATGGGGTTTCACTATATTGGCCAGATTGGTCTCAAACTCCTGACTTCGTGATCTGCCCGCCTCAGCCTCCCAAAGTGTGGGGATTACAGGCATGAGCCACCATGCCCCGGCTGCTCCTCGCTCTTAAACTGATGAGCATGGACTACATCTGTCCATCCATCTAAAGAAAAGCACAGACCATTTTTATGGATACACAATTTTGATATATTGCAAAAACATGTTGTGTAGAACAGAATACAATGAAAAATTAGCTGCCTGAGTTTTTATTACAAAGGTTATATGAACTATAGAATACAGTTTTACAATAAATATCAATATCTTCTAAATAAATACTATGACTTTTAAATGTTTCCAATGGTTAGATGCTTATATATTTGGCTATTTAAAAATATTTCCTAGGTAGACAATGTTTTACTTTAAGGGCTATTCATTTACTTTTTAAAGTTTTTTAATTTGTTTCTTGTTGAGATGGGGTCTCACTTGTTGCCCAGGCTGCAGTGCAGTTGCACAATCATGGCTTGCTGCAACCACAATCTCCTGGGCTCAAGCCATCCTTCCACCTCAGCCTCCGGAGAACCTGGAACTACAGGCACACACCACCATGCCCCACTAATTTTTAAATTTTTTTGTAGAGATGGCAGTCTCGCTATGTTTCCCAAGGTGGTCTAGAACTCCTGAGCTTAAGCAATCCCCCCACCTTGGCCTCCCAAAGTGCTGGGATTACAGGAGTGAGCCACTGCACCCAGCAAGATCTAATAATAAGAATGTAGCTGGGCGCAGTGGCTCACGCCTGTAATCCCAGCACTTCGGGAGGCCGAGGTGGGTGGATTTCCTGAGGTCAGGAGTTCGAGACCAGCCTGGCCAACATGGCAAAACCCCATCTCTACTAATAATACAAAAATTAGCTGGGTATGGTGGCGGAAGCCTGTAATCCCAGCTACTCCGGAGGCTGAGGCAGGAGAATTGCCTGAACCCGGGAGGTAGAGGTTGAAGTGAGCTGAGATCGCACCATTGCACTCCAGCCTGGGCGACAAGAGTGAAACTCAGTATCAAAAAAATGTTACAACGTATGTAGATACATAATGGATAAACAATGGAAAAGATAAAATGCAAACTAAAACCATGAAGTCTCAAAAAAATAAAAAATAAGAATGTAGATACATAATGGATGAACAACGGAAAAGATAAAATGCAAACTAAAAATAAAGTTGACTTGCCTATAAAAAGAAAAAAAGAAAGAAAAGAAAAGCACAGCTCAAATCATGAGTAACAAGCACTCTCCCTCCCTCACCTCCTTCCAGTCTCCACTCACACGGCCTCTCCAGGGTGGGGCCCTCTGTTGTCCCTCTATCTAAAATATCAACCCTCCTGACACTCCCCATCTTCTTCCTTACTGTAATTTCCTTCTGGCTTCACAGAATCACACACTATAATTTGCTTATTTATCTTGTTGGTTATCTGTCTCCTTCCCTGGTGTGTAAACTCATGAGGGCAAAGATTTGGCTCTGTCCTGTTCCTTGATGAATCCTCTGTGCCTAAAATAATAGCTGCTCAATAAATACTTTTGGAATGAACATCCGGTGAACTCAATGTTAAGAAAACCCAACGTCGTAGGTGGACGCTGAGTGCAACTCCGCAAAAGCAGGAAGCGTGAACATTGCCGCCTGCATGAGTGTGCTCAGGCTGCCACAACAAATACGGCAGACGCGGTGGCTTAAACAACAGAAATCGCTGGGCATGGTGGCTCATGCCTGTAATCCCAGCATTGGGAGGTTGAAGCAGGAGGACTGCTTGCATCCAGGAGTTCAAGACCAGCCTGGGCAACATAGTGAGACCCCATCTCTACAGAAAATCAAAAATTTGCCAAGCGTGGTGGTGCACGCCTGTAGTCCCAGCTACTCAGGAGACTGAGGTGGGAGGGTTGTTTGAGCCTTCGAGGTTGAGGCTACAGTGAGCCATGATTGCACCACTGCACTCAGCCTGGGCGACAGAGTAAGACTCTGTCTCAAATAAAACAAAACAAAACACCAAAGAAAACCCAGAAATCTATGTTCTCACAATGCTGGGGTCTAGAAGCACAAGCTCAAGATGTTGGTAGGGTTGTTCCTTCCGAGGCCTCCTTCCTTGCTAGCACATGGCTGTCTTCTTCCAGTGTCTTCACAAGGTCTTTGTGTATGTTTGTGTCTTAATCTCCTCCTCTTATAAGGACACCACTTATATTGGATTAGGGCCCACCCTGATGACCTCATGTAACCTGGTGTTTTCTGTTTTGTTTGTTTGTTTGTTTGTTTTTTGAGGTGGAGTCTTGTTCTGTTGTCCAGGCTGGAGTGCACTGCTGTGATCTCGGCTCACTGCAACCTCCAACTCCAACTCCAACTCAGCCTCCCCAGTAGCTGGGATTGCAGGTGCCCACCACCATGTCCGCCACCACGGCTGGCTAATTTTTGTATTTTTAGTAGAGACAGGGTTTCACCATGTTGGCCAGGCTGGTCTCGAATTCCTGACCTCAGGTGATCCACCCGCCTCGGCCTCCCAAAGTTCTGGGATTACAGGTGTGAGCCACCTCACCCGGCCCTCATTTAACCTTAATCACGGTTTTAAAGACCCTGTCTCCAAATACAGTCACATTCTGAGGTACTGGGGGTCAGGGCTGTTATATGTAAAAATGGTTATTTGGGGCCGGGCGTGGTGGCTCAAGCCTGTAATCCCAGCACTTTGGGAGGCCGAGACGGGTGGATCACGAGGTCAGAAGATCGAGACCATCCTGGCGAACACGGTGAAACCCCGTCTCTACTAAAAAATACAAAAGACTAGCCGGGCGAGATGGCGGGCGCCTGTAGTCCCAGTTACTTGGGAGGCTGAAGCAGGAGAATGGCGTAAACCCGGGAGGCAGAGCTTGCAGTGAGCTGAGATCCAGCCACTGCACTCCAGCCCGGGCGACAGAGCGAGACTCCGTCTCAAAAAAAAAAAAAAAAAGGTTATTTGGAAACAGAATGCTTGCTCCCCAGTGCTGCAAAGAAATGGTACTTGAACATAAATTTAATTCTCTCAGCAAGGCCATTTTTACTTTCTGCAGAAAGGGTGCTCATCGCAGATGGAACAATGGCGAGAGCACACCTGAATAAAGGAGGGAAGCAATTTTTATCCCTTACGCAGTTTGTCCCTGCTACTGTGTCCTGTCTTCATTGGCTGGAGCCAGACCGCACGATCTAAACTAAAATCCGATTGGCTAACAGCTTAAAACTTTTCTAAATAGATAAAAGTAATGGAAAAATAAAGGAAAAGAGGAAGTTGCTTATGCCAAATAGGGAAGAGGAATAGGCTGTGAGCTGGAACATGCCTGTGAGCATGTCTAGCACAAATAGACTGGTTAAGGTACAAGGACGTAGAATGTACCACTTGCCTGTGAGCATGTCTAACAGCTACATAGGACAGGGCCCAGCAAAGAGTTATTAGCATAAAGTACGGAGGCTTGAAGGAAGTTAGTTTTTGAAAGAAACTGTTATTTTTAACACTTATGATTTATTCTTTTATTTTTATTTTTTTTTTTTGAGACGGAGTCTCGCTCTGTCACCCAGGCTGGACTGCAGTGGCCGGATCTCAGCTCACTGCAAGCTCCGCCTCCCGGGTTCACGCCATTCTCCGGCCTCAGCCTCCCGAGTAGCTGGGACTACAGGCGCCCGCCACCTCGCCCGGCTAGTTTTTTGTATTTCTTAATAGAGACGGGGTTTCACCGGGTTAGCCAGGATGGTCTCGATCTCCTGACCTCGTGATCCACCCGTCTCGGCCTCCCAAAGTGCTGGGATTACAGGCTTGAGCCACCGCGCCCGGCCGATTTATTCTTTAACAAGAAGGGAAACTTTGAAGAGGAACTTTTTACTTTCTACAAGGACTTCAATGTATGAATTTTAGTGGGGACATAGTTCAGCCCATAACAAGAAACACAAAAAGTGCTGGAATGTGTTTAAAGAACACTGGACAATTTAAGCATGAAAATAAATGGCAATAGTGGGTTATAACTCACTGACCAAAGCAGAAATCTTTGACACCACACTGATCAAGAAATACAAACAGATAGACAGATAAATAAATAGATAGGATGAAGAAAAGCTCTTCCTTGCCATAGAATGCCAAGTAAAAATGTAAAAGAAATGATAGAATCAGAAAGTCACCCCTAGGCCGGGCGTGGTGGCTCACGTCCATAATCCCAACACCTTGGGAGGCCGAGGCGGGCAGATCACTTGATGTCAGGAGTTTGAGACCAGTCTGACCAACATGGAGAAACTCTGGCTCTGCTAAAAATACAAAAATTATGCCAGGTGCGGTGGCTCACACCTATAATGCCAGCACTTTGGGAGGCCAAGGAGGGTGGATCACCTGAGTTCAGGAGTTCAAGACCAGCCTGGCCAACATGGTGAAACCCCATCTCTACTAAAAATATAAAAATTTGCTACTAAAAATGCAAAAATTAGCTGCTTGAACCCAGGAGGCGGAGGTTGCAGTGAGTCGAGATCACGTCATTGCACTCTAGCCTGGGCGACAAGAGTGAAACTCCATCTCAATAAATAAACAAATAAAAATAAAAAAATTAGCCCGGCATGGTGGCATGCACCTGTAATCCCAGCGACTGGGGTCGCTGAGGCATGAGAATTGCTTGAACTGGGGAGGCGGAGGTTGCAGTGAGCCAAGATTGCGCCACTGCACTCCAGCCTGAGCAACAGAGTGAGACTCACTCTCAAAAAATAATAATAATAAAGAAAGAATACATCAAACAAACCCTAGTTGAGGGACATTCTGCAAAGCAACTGGCCTCTACTCTTCAAAAGTATCAACGTGATGAATGAAAAAGGCAGAGGGAGGGACTGTTCAAGACCAAAGGACACCCGGGAGACCTGGAACCCAAAATAATGTGCGATCCTGGATTGAGTTGTGGATCAGAATATAAAAATCACGAAAAAATGCCATTTTAGGACAACTGGTGAAATCTGAATATGTGCTGTGTATTAGATAATAGTATCGTATCAATGTTAGATTTACTGCACGTGGTCTTTTTGACATCGTCCACGTAAGCAAATGTCTTTAGAAACACACACTAAAGATTTAGGAGCAAAGGATCATGATGTCTGCAATTGACTCAAATCATTCAGCCAAAATGATAATAATACACATGTATGCATGTGTATGGAGAAAGAGAGTAAATTCGGTAAAATGTCAATAAGTGAATCTAAAAATAATTACAATAATAATGATAAATCTGAGTGAAATATATTTGGGAATTTGTTGGGGGGGGGTTGTTTGTTTTGAAGAGGGAGTTTCGCTCAGTCGCCCAGGTTGGAGTGCAGTGGTGCCATCCTGGCTCACTGCCACCTCTGCCTCCCAGGTTCAAGCCATTCTCCCACCTCAGCCTCCCTAGTAGTTGGGATCACAAGCATGAACCACCATGCCCGGCTAATTTTTTCTATTTTTAGTAGAGATGGGTTTTGCCATGTTGGCCAGGCTGGTCTCCAACTCCTGACCTCAGGTGATCTGCCCTCCTCAGCTTCCAAAATATATGGGAATTTGTTGCACTATTCTGGCACTTTTTCTGTAGATTTAAAAGATTTTCTTTTGTTGTTGTTGAGACATGGTTTCACTCGGGTCGCCCAGGCTGGAGTGCAGTGACACAGTTATGGCTCAAGGCAACCTCGACCTCCTGGGCTCAGGTGATTCTACACCTCAGCCTTCTGAGTAGCTGGGACTACAGGCGTGCGCCACCATGCCCGGCTAATTTTTTCTATTTTTAGTAGAAACAGAGTTTCACCATGTTGCCCAGGCTGGTCTCAAACTCCTGGACCCAAGCAATCCACCCACCTTGGCCTCCCAAAGTGCTGTGATTACAGGAGTGAGCCACCGCGCCCGGCTCTCCTTGCCATTTTCACATACCTCTGTGCTCTGTGCCAGACTGGGGTGGGTGCCGGAGGGAAAGGATAAGACCCTGCCCCTGCCCTCGTGCACAGGGTGGACTGCAGGTAGTCACACACCATCTGCTGGGTGCTGAGGGGCAAGGCGGCCGCAGGACATGGGAGGAAGGTACAGGGGAGCAGGGTCTGAAGGGGAGCATTAGCAGGGGCCCTCCTCCTCCTCCTCTCTCCTGCCTTCCACCAGGATCTCCCCTTGCTCTGAGGCTGAGAGACTGGCCCACAGGCTCCAGGGCCCTCCACCTTCAGCCCCAGCTCGGGTCCTGGCAGTGCTGGTCCCTCCCTGTGCTCCTTTTGATTTTCCACTGCTGTTGACTCCCGGTGCCTCAATATCGCTTTGGGGGTCCTTTACCCTTGCCCACCCCTTCACTAAATCTCTTCAAACCTCTAGGTGGGCCACCTGCTTCCGCAAGGACCCTGACACTCTAGGTAATGACAGAGAAACGCATTCAAAGGGAACAGCCTGTGCCAAGGCTCAGAGCCAGGGAAGGATGTGGCCCAGCGGGAGAATTCAGATGGCCCCGGGCAGAAGGGCAGGAAGGCAAGCTGTTCCAGCCCAGGTCACAGCTCTCAGCATTGAAACTGAGAACTCTGACACCTCCTACCTGAGCCCCACATCTACCACCCCTAGAGGACGCATTGGCCAGGGCCTGCCTACAGCCTTACCGGAGCCCGTCCTGGAGCATGGACTGGGACAGAGGAGCAGGCTCAGGGCTCCACCATGGATGACCCAGGCACACCCCTTGCTGAGGTCGAAAACAGGAGGCTTGGGCTCCTCCTCCACAGTGGTGTGATTTTGGAGCCTCCAGCCCAGCCCAGAAGCTCCTCTACTTTTTCTTTTCTTTCTTTTTTTTTTTTTTTTGTGTGTGTTTGTGTGTGTGTGAGACAAAGTCTCATTCTGTCGCCCAGGCTGGAGTGCGGTGGCGCAATCTCGGCTCACCGCAACCTCTGCCTCCCGAGTTCAAGAGGTTCTCTTGCCTCAGCCTCCTGAGTAGCTGGGATTGTAGGCACGCGCCACCACGCCCAGATAATTTTTATAGTTTTAGTAGAGACGGGGTTTCACCATGTTGGTCAGGCTGGTCTTGAACTCCTGACCTCATGATCCGGCCACCTTGGCCTCCCAAAGTGCTGGGATTACAGATGTGAGCCACCATGCCCAGCGCTCCTCTACCTTTGCTAGCAATGAAAACTTCATACCTGACAGTCAACCTGGATGCTTAATGCTCAACCATTCCCTCAACATCTACACTGCCCCAGGTCCAGATCCTTGTAAAAATGAGATGTTCCCCTAGGAAGGAGGAACACACTCCTGGGTTGATTTCAGCCTCCAGATACCAAGACAGTTTAAATGCCTCCTCCTCCACGATGGCTTCCCATATGTCCCCTGGAAGTGAGCTCCTTTTCCTGAATGACCCATAGCACTCTGTCCCTTTCATACCCTTCTTAGTGTCTGCCCTAGTTAATACTTTCTGTTTTCTGCTTTTTATTACAGTGACTGAGGTGTGGGTCTTACTACTCCCACTCAGATGTAAACCCACTGAGGGCAAAACTCATTGCTGATTCATCCCTATCAAGCCTACTTCCTGGCATGTGGAACGAATGAATGAGTGAATGAGAAGATGAACAAGGCAAAGGGCTCATGAGCCTGGCCAGTATGGCATGTGGAACGAATGAATGAGTGAATGAGAAGATGAACAAGGCAAAGGGCTCATGAGCCTGGCCAGTATGGCATGTGGAATGAATGAATGAGTGAATGAATGAGAAGATGAACAAGGCAAAGGGCTCATGAGCCTGGCCAGTTAGGCTGTAAGAAGACGGCAGAGCCTTCTGCTTGAATCTGCTGCCTTGCCGCCCACTGCAGGCTAAGGCACGAAGACCCTTGAAGCTGCTGCTGCAGGTCCTTTGCAGGGGAGGGCAGCTGGGCTCCCTGGCTCTCCCATCTGGAGCAGGAGGCCCAGGACAGGCGCTTTAAATACCCTCCAGCCACACCCCCAGTCTACTGCCCCTGGGACCAATGGTGACAGAGTCACAGGTCAGAAACCAGGATTCAGGTCACCCCTTAGAAGGAACAGGATGTAGATGGGATCACATTGAATCAGAAAAGGCTGAGGAGGCCAGGTCCAGAGCTGTGCACACTTGGGAGTAACGTGGTGTTTGAGATACCGAGGACAAAAGAGCTGCGGCCGTCGGGGGCAGGACGCACTATCAGAGGACCTTAACCTCTGCCCCCAAGAGGGGTTCACACCCCAGGCCACCGGCTTCAGTGGGTTTACAGTGGGGCTCTGGGCAGGTGCAGCTCAGGGCAGGTGCCCTGAGGGAGAGCAGGGCTGTGAGGGGCTGAGGAGGCTGGCCCAGAATCTCCCTGTGCCCGCCTGGAGACTGCAGTCCAACTTCCTGGTCGTGCCCCAGTTCCCAGGAATTTTCCAGCTCCTGCTTAATAGCTCCATCCTCTCTCCATCTGCCCCCAGCCCGCTCTCAATTTCCAAACATTTTCTTTTCTGCTTCCAGTTAACCCTTGCTCTGCCCAGTACCAAATTTCTGTCACTGCCTCCTCCAAGACCTTCTTTTGTATTTTGCCCAAAGCAGGTGTCAGAACCCTTTCTGAGGGCCAAGCAGCTTGGTGTTAGAAGGCTGTGGTTGAGACTCCCGGCTCTCCCACTCCCTTCCCAGGGCTTGGGCACATTGCCTCCAGTGCCTTCTCTCTGCTTCCTGATTCTCCCTTGAGAGCTTGGACCATAGACCCGAGCACCCTTCCTGCTCAAGGACACACTCCATTCTGGGTATACACCCAACAGAAACACATACTTATGTTCTCTAAAAGATGTGTATTAGAAGCCGGGCACAGTGGCTCACGCCTGTAATCTCAGGACCTTGGGAGGCCAAGGCATGTGAATCACTTGAGCCCAGGAGTTTGAGACCAGCCCGGGCAACATAGGGAGACTCCATATATACAAAAATAAAAAAATTAGCCAGGCATGGTGGTACAAGCCTGTGGCCCCAGCTACTTGAGAGGCTGAGGTGGGAGGATTGCTTGAGCCCGGGAGGTCAAGGCTATGGTGAGCCATAATTGTGCTTCTGCACTGTAGCCTGGGTGATGGAGCAGGAGCACGACACTGTATCAAAATAAAATAAAATAAAATACTGTGTATTAGAATGTACACATTAGAATGTAGACTGTAATTAGCTATAGTATGTAATATAGTTTCAAATATCTAGAGGGAAGATATTGAATGCTCCCAAAACAAAGGAATGATAAGGCCAGGCGCAGTGGCTCACACTTGTAATCCCAGCACTTTGGGAGGCCGAGGTCGGCAGATCACCTGGGTTCAGGAGTTCGAGACTAGTCTGGCCAACATGGTGAAACCCCATCTCTACTACAAATACAAAAATTAGCCGGGCGTGGTGGCAGGCACCTGTAATCCCAGCTACTAGGGCAGCTGAGTCAGGAGAATCTTCTGAACCCGGGAGGCAGAGGTTGCAGTGAGCCGAGATGGCGCCATCGCACTTCAGCCTGGGTGACAGAGCAAGATTCTGTCTCAAAAAAAACAAAGGAATGATCAATGTTCAAGATGATAAATATGCTAATTACTCTGATCTGATCACTAAACATTATATGTATGGAAACATCCGTATGTACCCAATAATATGTACAATTATTACATTTCAATTAAAAAAAAAAAGAGCCAGGCACAGTAGCTCATGGTGTAACCCCAGCACTTGGGAAAGCCAAGGCGGGAGGACTGCTTGAGGCCAAGAGTTCAAGACCAGCCTGAGCAACATAGCAAGACTTCACTTCTATTGTTTTTAATAAATAAATAAAAGGAAAAGAAAGAAGATGTGTGTTATAAGAGAACGTTCATAGAGCACTGTTCCTAAGAACCTCACACTAGAAGCTACCCAAATGCCTATGAACTGGAAAAGAGATAAGTAGAGGGTATATTGATGCAGTGGAATGATACACAGCAATGAACAGGACTCAGTAACAACTCCACACACACCATTCATGGATGCCTCTCCTAAACATGATTTTGAGCAAAGAAGCTCAACACAGAAAAAGTGCTTGTTATGTAGTACTTTTGATGTGTATCAAAAGTACAAAAACAGGTGAAATAAATCTTTGCTGTTTGGAAATTAGAGTAGTGATACGCTTGCTTTGGCACTGGGATAGTGACTGGTAACAGCCTGGGGTGGGTTCTGGGGGTACCTGAAATGCTCTTTTGCTGGGTCTAGGTTGTGGTTACATGCGTGTGCTTGGTTTGTGAAAATTCATCAAGCTGTTTCTTATGATATGCACCTTTCTGTGTGCATATTATATTTCAAGAAAGGTTTAAAAATGATAATGTATATTCATTAAAAATGACTTGGAAAATACAGGACCGTGAATTTTCTTTTAAAAGCAGGTTCAGGTTGCAGCGCAGCAGAAGCAAGCTGGTCCCATCAAAGCGGGTTGGTTGCAAAACAATGTGTGCCATATCTTGTGGTCCTATCTTTGTAAGTAAGTCAATATATTCATTTACTACACTAATGGTGGTTAGTTCTGGGTAGTGGGATTATAAGTAATTTTAAAATTTTTATTTACTTATAAATAATCTACAGTGATCATGTATTACTTCTATACTGGAGCCAAAAAAGTTATCATAAATTTAACTTTTAAAAGCTGTATGCATCTCTGGAGAAGCAGGCCAGGTCTAGGACTGGGGAGTGGAGAACACAATGTTCTCTTTCTTGTTGGAAGATTGTGTCCCTGGGGTGAGACGTTGATTGAAAGCTGCTAGGGGACCAGTCGCCCCAATGCCTATCAGAACAGCTCGATAACACTTTTCCTGCTTAAGTGCTCCGTCCCAGGCTTGCCATGATTGAGTTCCTTAGATTTCATTCCATTGCTTGATTTGATTTGTTCATGGAACATTTCTGAACACTGTGATTGAAAGCTGCTAGGGGACCAGTCGCCCCAATGCCTATCAGAACAGCTCGATAACACTTTTCCTGCTTAAGTGCTCCGTCCCAGGCTTGCCAGGATTGAGTTCCTTAGATTTCATTCCATTGCTTGATTTGTTCATGGAACATTTCTGAACACCTGTGCCCTTGGCAGGGGCTGCCCTGCATTACAGACACTGCTACCAGTGCCCCTGAAAGCCAGGCATTATCATACTGAGGACCAGGCAGGGCTAATGGCAAAGTAAACGTTGTTGTCTAATCTTTCTGCCGGGCCAGTCTGGTACAATGAGATGATGTGGCTTCCTTGCTGGCAGCCACGGATCAGCCCTGGCTGACAATCAGATCTCATGGGAGCATGTGATGGCAGAATCAGGATTCCCTTTTCCTCCCAAGGGTTCCTCTGGTAACAGGGGCTGAGTGGAATGGCTTCTCCAAGTGCCCCTGGGACAGAGGCTGCAGCCATCATCGAATGTTCATGTCACACACTAACCCACGAACAGAAACCGGGTGGATGTACATGGTCACACAGTCTGGCCAGGGACCAGAGCCTCCTGAGACCCAGGTTCAGGTCCCACCTGTGTCATTACTTAGTTATGTGAACCTGCACTGATCACTTAATCCCTCTGAGCTATGTCAGTTGGGAAATCATATAATAATTCTTTTTTAAAATAATTCAAAGCATTCAGAAAAGCACAAAGAGCCACAGAAATATAAGCACTGCTGTGTTGAGGGAGGTTTGCAGATGACCTGACCAACAATGTCACCTTTCCCCATTTCAGATCACTCACATTGCCTGAGCAGAANCATCTGTTTCCCCGTCTGTAACCAAACAGAATGGTGTTCCACTTCCCTGAGCAGAGGCTGTGAGACAGAGAATTAAGAATGCTCAGTAGCATACATTCCCTAGAAAGGTAAAGAGGAAATGGAGCAGTTTCTCAGACTGGGCTTGGTAGCAAAATGTTCAATGTAAAATATAGTTTCAAAGTAAATATAGAACATGCTACATTCTAGGCCCTTCCCCAGGGTTCACCAGCTACAGTTCCCAATCAAAGGCTCTGACAAGTCCTGCTGCAAAGTGATCTGTTTCATTTTAACTCAGCTGAGCTTGATCTCAGACTTTCCTGGATCCTATCTGTTCTCCTGGGCCTGGCCCCATCCTTCCTTCCTCCCCCATCTGAACCCCAGCAGCTGCTGCTCAGCCTCTCTCTCCCAGCACTTCTTTCATTCCCACCCTGGGATTCCTGAACTCAGCCAGCATCTAAAGAGCTTCCTCATCAGACAGATCATTTGACCAGAAAGCCCCGCGCCAGTGTATCCGATTCGATCCTCCCTATGTTGCTGCACAAGAGACGATGAATTCACAAGCCTTTGCTGCAGTCTCAGGCCTCCGCTTCATGCATCTTCCTGTAAGGGCCTTGGGGGTCTAAGCACAGCTCCTTCCGTTCTTTTCATTCACACTCATCCTATTTTAATCTCACAGGTCTCTTGCCCCATCCATCCTCACCGGTCCCAAATGATCACTCCACACATTGCTGGGAGTGTAAATTGGCACCACCCTAAGGAGCATGATGTGGCTGTTTCTATCAAAACTAAAGAAGCATATGCTGGCCGGGCGCAGTGGCTCATACCTGTAATCCCAGCCGTTTGGGAGGCCAAGGCAGGCAAATCACCTGAGGTGAGGAGCTTGAGACCAGCCAGGCCAACGTGGTGAAATCCCTTCTCTACTAAAAATACAAAATTAGGCCGGGCACGGTGGCTCACGCCTGTAATCCCAGCACTTTGGGAGGCCAAGGTTGGCGGATCACAAGGTCAGGAGATCGAGACCATCCTGGCTAACACAGTAAAACTGGGCCTCTACGAAAAATACAAAAAATTAGCTGGTTGTGGTGGTGGGAGCTTGTAGTCCCATTAGCAGGGAGGCTGCGGCAGGAGAATGGCGTGAACTCAGGAGGCGGAGCTGGCAGTGACCCAAGATCGTGCCACTGCACTCCAGCCTGGGTAACAGAGCGAGACTCCGTCTCAAAACAACAAGAAAAATACAAAATTAGCCAGGTGTGGTGACACGTGTCTGTAATCCCAGCTACTTGGGAAGCTGAGGCAGGAGAATTGCTTGAACCTGGGAGGCGGAGGTTGCAGTGAGCCGAGGAGATGACCACACTGCCCTCCAGCCTCAGCAACAAGAGTGAAACTCCATTTAAAAAAAAAAAAAAACCATATGCCTTTTGGCTCAGTAACTTCACTTCTGGAAATTCACCTTAAAGATACACTTGTACGTGTGCGAAACGATATAAGGACATGATTCTTTGCAGCATCATGTGGAAAAGCAAGATTTGAAATGACCGAAAAGTCCATCCACAGGGGTTGCTTCAACAGTTTACGCTGCATCCACACAATATACAGCTGTAAAAGGAAAAAGCAAATGTGCTCACTAGGTGCTAAGATGGAAAGATTTTTTTTTTTTTTTAAAGACGGAGTCTTGCTCTGTCTCCCAGGCTGGAGTGCAGAGGCGCGACCTCAGCTCACTGCAACCTCCACCTCCCAGGTTCAAGCAATTCTCCCACCTCAGCCTCCTGAATAGCTGGGATTACGGGCACCTGCCACCAAACCCAGCTGATTTGTTTATTTTTAGTAGAGATGGGGTTTCACCATGTTGGCCAGCCTGGTCTGGAACTCCTGACCTCATGATCCACCTACCTTGGCCTCCCAAAATGCTGAGATTACAGATGTGAGCCACTGCGCCCAGCCTTGGAAAGATCTTAGAAAGAAGGTAAGTTAAAAAAACAAAGTGAATTATGTGATTTTGAGCCTCTGGAAGTTTGTCCTACTTAGAAACCTACTGTGACTTGCCTTCAGGCCATGCATCTAATAACCTTCAAAATCGGGTCTCTTGAAACAGATTTGATCATTCTGCCCTTTGGGAAGCTCCCAGGTGCAAGGGAAACTGAGGCCATAGAATAGGCTTCCAACACACCCCCATTCTGTTCTGTTTCTCAGAACCCTGAAAGTGGAATCCTAGCTCAGGAAAAATGCAGGGTGTCTCCATCCAAGAATAAACACCCCCTTGCTTGTTGGAGCTCAGGCTCCTGAGAATTCGAAGCAGCTCATCCCATTAAAGGCACTGCACACCCCGCTGGAGGCTTCAGGTGGACTCCTGCCTCCTGGTGCACTGTGATTTATCGTGGACAGAACATGTTCTTACCTGGCCCAGTGAGAGCCCTGGCCCAGCCCTCCACCGATGGCTCCTGCACCTCTGCCCCAAGAGTTTTCTGGTGCCTGGGGACGAGCAGAAAGGCAGGCTCAGTACTATGGCAAGGCCAGCTGGGTGTGCTAGAGAGCCAAGAGCCCAGGACGAGGCTCCACCAGTGAGGGACGAAAGCTGAGGGACAACTACTGGTGCATCTTCACACCCTTGGGGAACAATCCTGAGGCAAGGCATGGGCTCCACATTCTCTCAGAGGGTCCCTAGAAGGACAAAGTGCCAATTGCCTATAGCTGTAACCGGCTCATCAATGCCCCTTGGTCTTTTTCTCTTGGCTCTCATCTGAATACCATCTCTGGGTCTGCTTTAGGGGGAACCCAAACTCAAATAGTGTTCACAGGGACCCTCCTCAACTGTGGGCCATCAGCTGTCTCTCCAAACGCCAGCAGGAAAACCTCATCAGGTGATATGTGAAGCGAAGGAAAAATGCCTGGACTGGGAGTCAGAAGAATGGGGCTCTCCTCCCATTCAGCCGTCATAATCTGTGTAGCCTTAGAACACTCTCCTAACTTCTCTGAGCCTCTGCTTCTCAGCTGTGATACTGGATGGGGAACAGTCCAGTTAAGCATGTTTTTATACTTGGAAAAACTTAGGAAAATTGTTTACAGCTGTCCCCTTGCCCCACCCCCCCCTAACCTTTTTTCTTTTTTTTTTTTTTTTTTTTTTTTGAGACAGGGTCTTGTTCCGTCACCCAGGTTGGAGCGCAGTAGTGTGATCTCGGCCCACTGCAACCTCTGCTTCCTGGGCTCAAGTGATTCTCCAGCCTCAGCCTCCCTAGCAGCTGGGACTGCAGGCATGCGCCACCACGCCTGGCTAATTTTTGTATTTTTTGTAGGGATAGGGTTTTGCCATGTTGCCCAGGCTTGTCTCAAACTCATGAGCTCACAGCAATCCACCTGCCTCAGCTTCCCAAAGTGCTGGGATTGCAGGCGAGAACCACCGCCCCGGACTCTTTTTTTTTTTTTGGAGATGGAGTCTCATTCTGTCATCCAGGCTCTGGAGTGGAGTGGCGCGATCTCGGCTCACTGCAACCTCTGCCTCCTGGGTTCAAGCGATTCTCCTGCCTCAGCCTCCCAAGTAGCTGGGACTATAGGCATGTACCACCATGCCCAACTAATTTTTGTATTTTTAGTAAAGATGGGGTTTCACCATATTGGTCATGCTGGTCTTGAACTCCTGACCTCGTGATCCACCTGCCTCAGCTTTCCAAAGTGCCAGGATTACAGGCATAAGCCACAGTGCCCAGACTCCTTTTCTTTTTTTTAACATTCAAAATGAACATTATTGACATGAGTCCTATTTGCAGAGGCAGGTAGGGGGGACTAGTATTAAACTTAAATTGCATGCTAACTTATTGCATAAAAGAATAGCAATGAGGAAATTGACACTAATTTTTAGCCACTATCATTTTGACAGATGGACTTGTTTGAAAAGTTGCAGCATGGGGGCAATGAGCACTCTAGGCTTTCATCCTGAAATCAGACCCCACGTGGCATCACCAAGCCAGGTGGGCTGTAGCAAGCTTAGGGGCCACAGGGCCACAAGTGTAAACCACTGAGACTTACGGAGGCATTATCACACGTCAATGTCACAACTCCATCAAGCAGGCCTGTTATTATCCCCATTGTCCAAATAAGGGAGCAAAAGCCAGGCATGATGGCTCATGCTTGTAATCCCAGCACTTTGGGAGGCCAAGGCGGGCAGATCACCTGAGGTCAGTTTGAGACCAGCCTGGCCAACGTGGTGAAACCCTGTCTCTACTAAAAATACAAAAACTGGGCATGGTGGTGCACGCCTGTAATTCTAGCTACTCGGGAGGCTGAGGCAGGAGAATCGCTTGAACCTGGGAGGCGGAGGTTGCAGTGAGCCAAGATCACGTCACTGCACTCCAGCCTGGGTGACAGAGCACGACTCCATCTCAAAAAATAATAAGGGAGCAGAGACCTAATATCCCACAGCTAGTCCAGCAGAGCGAGGTTCACACTTGAGTTTCATAGGCCCCAGACTTCACTCATGACCATGACCCTTTGTATCTTACTGGACAAAACAGTCTCTTAAGTCCTTTGCCTCTCCACACTCTTTGGTTTCCATGCTCCTATCTCCCACATTCATTATTCCTGCCACCATGCTCAGGTGAGGCCTGACTACACTGTCATCCCGACTGGATACCAGGTTGCCTTTGCAGCCAGGGAACACTTCAGCAGACGCTTCGCCCTGGGACACAGAGTGAGCAGCAGGATAGAGAAGGGCTCAGAAGAGGGCGGCCTCGGCAAAGTGATAGGCCATGCCCTGGGGGTGCTTTCACTCCGCAGCCTCCATGGGTTTCAGTGGCAGCAAGTGTGGGGCCACATGCCTGTAATCCCAGTACTCAGGGAGGCTGAAGTGGGAGGATTACTTGAGCATAGGAGTTCAAGACCAGTCTAGGCAACACAGCGAGACCCCGTTTCTACAAAAATTTTTTTAAAATTAGACAGGCGTGGTGGCATGTGCCTCTAATCCCACCCACTCGGGAAGCTGGGGTGGGAGGAAGGCTTGAGCCCATGAAGTTGAGGCTGCAGTGAGCCCTGATCATGCCACTACACTCCAGCCTGGGTGACAGGGCAACACCCTGTCTCAAAAAAAAAAAAAAAAATGGTAGCAAGTGGTGACTTGGTGACAGGGCAGCTTCTGCTTCCTAGCCCCACATCACTTCCCTTATCACAAATCCTCATTCCCCCATTCATGATGGCACCGTCCTCTTCCCATCTCTCATGCACACTGTGCTGCACTGCTCAGATCCCCCTGCTAGGACTGAAGGATCAATCTCCGCAGAAAGCCCTGCCCCGTGGCCCCAGCTCAGGACAGCTCTGAAGGGCCAGCCTAGCCCCAGAGCTCCCAGAGGGGGCTGGCTGGGGCTTCGAGAAGGCCCAGCAGCCCTACTCTCCCTCCCCGCTCCTTCCCCTCTGCCCACAGGTGTTCATGCTGAAAACACGTCTTAAGAAACTGCTGGCCCGGCTGGGTGCGGTGGCTCACGCCTGTCATCCCAGCACTTTGGGAGGCCAAGGCAGGCAGATCACCTGAGGTCAGGAGTTCAAGACCAGCCTAGCCAACATGGTGAAACCCCATGTCTACTAAAAATACAAAAACTTAGCCGGGTGTTGTGGTGGGTGCCTGTAATCCCAGCTACTCAGGAGGCTGAGGCAGGAGAACTGCTTGAACCCGGGAGGCAGAGGTTGCAGTGAGCCAAGGCCTCACCATTGCTCTCTAGCCTGGGCAACAAGAGTGAAACTCCGTGTCAAAAAAGAAACTGCTGGCCTGTCATTTAGTCTCAGAGATTCCTTCCCAGAAGCAAGTCCCCTCCATCATCTTTTCCCTTCTCACTGTGGAAGCCCCCCAGTGTCTGCATGGTATTCCATGGTATACATACTATGCAGCCATAAAAAAGAATGAGATCATGTCCTTTGCAGGAACATGAATGGAGCTGGAGGCCACTATCCTTAGCAAAGTTATGCAGGAAGAGAAAACCAAATACGGCATGTTCTCATTTATAAGTGGGAGCTAAATGATGAGAACACATGCACACATAAAGGCAAACAGCACACACTGGGGTCTACGGAGGGGTGGAGGGAGGGTAGAGGGAGAGACTTAGGAAAAATAACGAATGAGTACTAAGCTTAATCCCTGGGTGATGAAATAATATAATCTGTATGACAAACCCCTGTGACACGAGTTTAACTATATAATAAACCTGCACATGTACCCCTGAACTTAAAATAAAAGTAAAAAAAAGAAACAGAAACTAAAATCATGATCTTGGGGAAAAAAATAAAAAGAAGTCTCCCAATATAAAAGACCACCAAGTGCTTACAGGAGACCCTTCCCCAGCCCAGTCACAATTTAGTGCCAGCTTTTCTCCCCAGCAGTGGGGTAAAGGTGGGTGCTCACTAACCACCTGTGGGCTTGGGGCCACGTTTCCCACCTTCCCACAGGTAAGTGGTGAATGAGCAGTGCAGCCTGGGGAAACCGAGACAACCTTTAATCAGGAAACCTCAGGGGGACGCATGACACCTGGCGGTACAGTCCCAGTGAGTGGAATCCCAGCCGGACGCGACTCTTCCTCTAGGAGAACTTGGCAGCCCCCGACCCTTCTCAAAAGATGAGCTGGCCACGCGGTCCAGGGAAGATGCTGACAGTGGAAACCACTTCCTCCGTTCTTACAGCACATTCCAAACACTTCCTGGGAACAAGGTTACATCCAGCCTTGGGGGTCTTCCATCCTCACCAGGGCCCCTGCAGGAGGGAGCCCAGGCATCCCCACTAGGTTCACCCTTGGAGCCACTGGCAGAGTGTCCTCTCTCCTGAGTCTCCTGGACACAGTGACTGGCTTACATGGTGGACTCTTCCCCCTGAGAGGCCCCCACTGGGGGCTGCTGGGGGCCGTGGTGGGTGGTGGCTGCAAGGGCTGCAGAGAGTCTAGAGGTGGTGGAAGAAAGCGTGCGAGTCCCGAGGAGGGTGATGGGGGTCTTCGAGGGGCTGGGGTCCATCATGGAAAGTGCTGAAGCTTCTGTCAGGAGGGTGGCAGGCAGAGGAGGCCACCTGGATGCTATCTGGGCCCCAGAGGCTGAGAATGAGTGCTCTGGAGTCACAGGAGGTGGCTGAGGAGCCCCTGGGGAAGCTAGAGGTAGAGTGGGGGCTCCTGGAGGGGTCGAAGGCCCTGGTGAGAGTCGAGGGGAGGCGCCAGGCTCCCCTGGGAAAGTGCCTGTGGGCCCCAAAGCGGGTGAGTGTAGACCAAGAGCTCCTGCTGGGCTTGCAGGTAAAGACTGTGTTTTTGTCAAGTTCGTTCTTAAAAGGAGCTGAAGTAGATGGAGCGCCGGCCTTGAGAGTGATGCTATTGGGGTCCCAGTGCAGGAGCTACAGTTGACAGGGGCCTCAGTGTCTCCATGCAGGCTCCTAGCAGCTTTGCTGAACGCCACATTTCCGTGAGCGGAGAGCCCCTGCTTTTCTTCCAGAGGAGAAAGGGAATCTAGAGAGAGGAGGGCGAAACGAGATGCACAATGGTTCTCTCCAGTGGCCAAGGTGGCTCTGGGACAAGGTACGCCAGGGACACCCAAGCTCTGTCCTCGGAGGGGCCTCAGCACACCTGGTGAGGACCGGCTAGCTCCTGCCTCCAGGAAGGGAAGACTGAAGGAGCCATGAACGGAGGGAGGCAGGCAGTTAGTTGTGTGACCTCACGCAAGGCATGCAACTCCCCTGGGCCTCTGTTTCCTCATCTGTAAAATGGGCACAGCAGTAAGGACCGAGTGTGAATGAAAGTGTGCATGGAGAGTCTCAGCCTAAACCTCAATGTGAACTATAGACACTGGATGTCAATGACATGTCAGTGTCAGTGCGGGATCACCGATTATAACAAACATGCCACACTGGTGTGGGGTGCTAATAGGGGGCGATGCTGTGGCGTGTGGAGTCCGAGACATATGGGAACTCTCTACGTTCCACTCAATTTTGCCATGAGCCTCAAACTGTTCTAAAAAATAGTTTCTTTGAAGAATTTTTAGAAAAGTCTCAGTCTAGGGCTTGGTACATCATAAAGGCTCAGCATACAAGGAGAAAATAAACACAGATGTGCCTCGACTTACAATAGGGTCACATCCCAATAAACCTGTAAATCAAAAATGCATTTCTGACCAAGCACAGTGGCTCACGCCTGTAATCCCAACACTTTGAGAAGCCAAGGCGGGCGGATCACCTGAGGTCAGGAGTTCGAGACCAGCCTGGTCAATATGGTGAAACCCCATCTCTACTAAAAATACAAAAATTAGCCGGACATGGTGGTGTGTTCCTGTAGTCCCAGCTACTCGGGAGGCTGAGGCACGAGAATCACTTGAACCCGGGTGGCAGAGGCTGCAGTGAGCAGAGATCATGCCACTGTACTCCAGCCTGGGAGACAGAGCAGGACTCCGTTTCACCAAAAAAACCAAAAAGGCTTTTTTTTTTTTTCCTTCTTTGAGACAGGTTCTCACTCTGTTGTCCAGGCTGGAGTGCAGTGGTGTGAACATGGCTCACTGCACCCTAGACCTCCTGGGCTCAAGTGATCCTCCCACGTTGGCTCTCCTAGTCGCTGGGACCACAGTCACATGCTACCATACCTGGCTAGTATTTATTTATTTTATATTTTATTTTATTTTACTTTACTTTTTACTTTACTTTACTTTTACTTTATTTTAGTAGAGACAGGATCCTACTTTGTTGCCCAGGCTGGTCTCAAACTCCTGAGCTCAAGTGATCCTCCTGCCTCAGTCTCCCAAAGTGCTGGGATTATCAGCGTGATCCACGGTGCCCAGCAAAAATGCATTTAATACAGCTCACTTCCTGAACCCTGGCCAACCTTATGTGTGTTCAGAACACTTACATTGGCCTACAGTTGGGCAAAATCATCTAAGTCAAATCCTATTTTTTTAATAAAGTGCTGAATATCCATGTGTCACATATTGATAACCCAGAAAAACATCAAAATTCAAAATACAGCAAAATTTTGATGGTTTTGTACCTTGTAAAGTCAAAAAATCATTAAGATAAACCACCAGAAAGTCAGGAATCATTTGTGAAAAAAGGAAGAAGCTCAGCAAAAAGAAAATGAAGAGTGAAGAAGCAAAAAAAGAAAGAGTATCAGGCCAGGCACAGTGGCTCATGCCCATAATCCCAGCATTCTGGGAGGCCGGGTGGAAGGATCACTTGAGGTCATGAGCTTGAGACCATCCTGGCCAACATGGTGAAACCCCATCTCTACTAAAAATACACAAATTAGCAAGGCATGGTGGTGCCTGTAGTTCAGCTACTCGGGAGGCTGAGGCAGGAGAGTTGCTGGAACCTGGGAGATGCAGGTTGCAGTGAGCCAAGATGATGCCACTGCACTCCAGCCTGGACAACAGAGCGAGACTCCATCTCAAAAAAAAAAAAAAAGAAGAAGAAAGAGTATCAAAGGTATGATCAAGGAAAAATCAGATGTTGTCAAGCACATAGAAAACTGGAATGATTATATTTTAAAAATCAACTATTCGTATTAATAGATGGTTGCATAACTCTAAAAATACGCTTAAAATGATTGAATCATATACTTTAAATGTGTGAACGTATGATATATGAACTATATCCTAAGAAAGCTGTTATACTTTTAAAAAATCATCAAAAGAGGCTGGGCTCGGTGGCTCATGCCTATAATCTCAACAGTTTGGGAGGCCAAGGCGGGACGATCGCTTGAGTCCAGGAGTTGGGACCAGCCTGGGCAACACAGCAAGATAGTGTCTCTAAAAAAATAAAATAAAATAATTAGCCAAGCGTTTATCACTTCATGGGCTTGGAAATAAAACAAAAAATTAGCCAGGCATGGTGACACGCACCTGTAGTCCCAGCTACTTGTGAGACTGAAGTAGGAGGATTGCTTGAGCCCAGGGGGTCGAGGCTACAGTGAGCTGTGATCACACCACTGCAGTCCAGCCTGGGCAACAGAGTGAGACCCTGTCTCCAAAAAAAAAAAAAAAAAAAAATCATCAAAAGAAAACATATTCTACTTTAATAAAAAGTTGTTTTCCCTTAAAGGGAGTTCTTGTTAATAAGAAGTATGTGGTAAACATAACATGTTTCAAGAGAAGGAGCTGGGCTCTGGAGGTTACCTCTTTGTTTTGTTTTTGTTTGAGACAGAGTCTTGCTCTGTTGCCCAGGCTGGAGGGCAGGGGGCAGTCTCAGCTTACTGCAACTTCCATCTCCCAGGTTCAAGCAATTCTCCTGCCTCAGCCTCCCAAATAGCTGAGATTACAGGCGTGCATCAACATGCCCAGCTAATTTTTCTACTTTTAGTAGAGACAGGGTTTCACCACATTGGACAGGCTGGTCTCTAACTCCTGGCCTCAGGGGATCCGCCCACATCAGCCTCCCAAAGTGCTGGAATTACAGGCATGAGCCACCATGCCAGGCCTGGAGGTCACCTCTTTGGGCCTCAGTTTCCCCATGTGGAGGTAGGAGGGCAGGATGGGGAAGAGCACAGGATAGGAAATAAGAGAGACCTAGGCTTAAGTCTTACACACCAACTAGAAACTTAACTTCTTTGAGCCTCCATTTCCCCACCTGCAAAATGGGGAACATGGCAGCCACGCTGGAACATTCCATGAACATTTAAATGAGGTAATACATTTAAGGTATAAAATGCTGAGTAAACTGCCTGGCATGTTAGCTAGCCATCAGTCTCTAGACAGTCAGGGGACTAATATCCACTAGCATGCAGAGAAGTTTGTGGTGGTTACAATGAAGTACAATCTATGATGTCCCCAACATGATGGATTTAAAGGCTCAGTGGATATTCCCGGTGCCACCCGCCCTAAAAGCTCATCATCCACAGATCTGAAGAGCTGCCCCCGAAAAGAGAGCATACTCTTCGAAAGGTCAAAGGAGTTAAACAAATATTTTATAAAAAAGGAAATTCAGGCCACCATCAGTGAAAAAAATCCCTGTCTTCCTAGAAGTTTAAAAAACATAAAATAGATCCAGCAATCCCACTGCTGAGTATTTACCCAGAAGATTTAAAGTCAGTTTGGAGAAGACAGCTGCACTCCTGTGTTCACTATGACACTATTCACAGTAGCCAAGCTACGGAACCAACCTAAGTGTCCGTTAATAGTACTTCATTGTGTGCATATACCACATTTCTTTATCCAGAATGGAATATTATTTAGCCTTTTAAAACAAGGATGGCCGGGCGCGGTGGCTCAAGCCTGTAATCCCAGCACTTTGGGAGGCCGAGACGGGCGGATCACGAGGTCAGGAGATCGAGACCATCCTGGCTAACACAGTGAAACCCCATCTCTACTAAAAATACAAAAACTTAGCCGGGCGAGGTGGCAGGCGCCTGTAGTCCCAGCTACTCGGGAGGCTGAGGCAGGAGAATGGCGTGAACCCGGGAGGTGGAGCTTGCAGTGAGCTGAGATCCGGCCACTGCACTCCAGCCTGGGTGACAGAGTGAGACTCCGTCTCAAAAAAAAATAATAATAATAAAATAAATAAATAAATAAAACAAGGAAATGACAGGCTCACGCCTGTAATCCCAGCACTTTGGGAGGCCGAAGGGGGCGGATCACTTAAGGTCAGAAGTTCGAGACCAGCCTGACAAACATGGTGAAACCTTATCTCTACTAAAAATACAAAAATTAGCCGGGCGTGGTGGTATGCGCCTATAATCCCAGCTATTCAGGAGGCTGAGGCACGAGAATCACTTGAACCTGGGAGGCGGAAGTTGAAGTGAGCTGAGATAGCGCCACTGCACTCCAGCCTGGGTGACAGAGTAAGAATCCTCAAAAAAAAGAAAAAGGAAATTCTGTCATTTGCAACAACATGGATGAAATTGGAGGACATTTTGCTAAGCGAAATAAGCCAGACACACAAAGACAACCATTGCAAAATCTCAGTTTTATGTGGAATCCAAAATGATTGAACCCAAAGAAGCAGAGAGTAGAATCGTGGTTACGGAGGCTGGTGGCGGCGAGGGGAATGGGGAGATGATTGTCAAAGGGTACAAAATCTCAGTGGGACAGGAGGAATATGTGTTGTGTTTTGTGTTGTTTAGAGACAGTGTCTCTCTGTGGCCCCGGCTGGAGTACAGTGGCATCAGTTGTTGGGAATCAATCCACTGTCCTATCTAAAAGCATCGACTCCAGGCTGAAATTCTGGCTTTACCACCAATCAGCTATGTGAACTCAAGCACAGCACTTCACCTCCCTGGGTCTGTTCCTCACCTGGCACAGGATGACAGGAGTATTGCAGGGGTATAGACATGAGGTGTCGCGGCACACAGTGGGTGCTCAATGCATGTTAGAGATTACTCTTCTGTAAAACGGACTTAGTTCCCATGTTGTAATTTAAAATAAAGAAGAAAGCAGAGGAAGAGATTAAGAAAGGAGATAAAGAAGAAAAAGGGAGTACAAATAAACAAACACCATCGTGTGTGGCATCATGAGCATGGGACGAGGGTCAGCAGGTCACAGCACAGCTGTACAACCTTGCACGAGCTGTGTTCCCTCTCTGAGCCTGGCTTTCTCTCATCCGGCCCTTTATAAGTTCTACGTACTGGGGAAGAAAAGCAAGATGGAATAAAATGGTGGAGACACTCCAGGACCCAGAGGCCCACTTACCTGGGCAGGAAGAGCAACAGTCCCCAGGGAGCAGGGCAGGGTCAGCACAGGCCCGCTGGCAGGGAATCTTCTCGCAGCTCACCTCTCCCAGCTGGGGAAGCAGAAGGACCCCCATGAGGAAGCCCAGAGCATCTTGCCTGCCCTGGGCAGTGCCCTCAAGGGCCTCTTGCACCAGCAGCAGGACCCATGGAAAGATCCCGGGACAGAGGCTGCAGTGCCTGAGCCCTCGCCTGGAGAACAGGTAAAGCCAGCCATGGCAGGACCCCCTTAGGGAAACCACTTCTCCCTCTGGACTTTCACAGAGGGAGAGATGGTCAAAACCACAGATATTCTGGCAGTTAATTAAAGGTGGAGGATGGCAGGAGGATGGACTTATGCCAGCTAAGGGGCTCCATGTTTTGCAAAGGGACAAAAGGCAAGAAGCCGCCCTCTTCTGGGGCTGCTCTTGGGTTCCCAGGCCCAGCTCACCTGGCACGTGCACCTGGTGCAGGGTTCATCATCCAAGCTGAACACCTGGCCATTCGCCACCTTCCTTCCCTCGTAGTTGCAGTCTGTGGAGGCAGAGGAGACAGGAGCCCATGAGAGCCAAGGCCTGGCCGGGAGCCTCACACGTGGGGTAGCTGGTCCCACTCACCTCGGCACACGGGACAGCACTCCCCGTCAGGGTGGAAAGGGTAGGTACAGGTGATGGGGCAGTCCACGGGGGAACAGGCCACTGAGCCCAGCTGCAAGACACAGAAAACACACAAGGCCCTCGGTTCAGGGCAGCTGATGAGACCCTCAGGAAAATGCCGCTCCTATAGCCACTGAGTGCTCATCAGAAGGATCAACACTGTGGGAGGAGTCCATGGTGGGACAGTGGAGCAGGGGGCACGTTTTCTCTGTTGGGGTCCATCTTCCCACTAGAATTCAAGCCCCTCAAAGGTAAGAACATGGCCCTGTCCACGGAGTGCATCTGTTAACAGATGCCTGTCGCATGAACTGCCCAGAAAAGATGAGCACCAAAACCCAAGAGAGGAAGATCCAGGGGCCAAAGTTCCCCAAAGCCCGAGGCTGAGAACAATTGGGGCCTACGTGCAGTGGGTCACTCAGGGTAAGTAGCCCAGGGCTGTTTACATGCACAGGGCTGTTTACCCTAAGTTTCTCAATCTTTCTGCAGATCGTGTCCCTTGTCACGCATGCACTCTGCTGAGGCTCACAGATCACCAAAGGAGTATTGCATCTGTACCCACGCCAGCAAAGCAGCGTCATCCCACATTCAGACCGTCAGCATAATAAGCATTAAGAATTTTTTGCCCGGAGCGGTGGCTCACTCCTGTAATTCCAACATTTTGGGAGGCCCAGGCGGGCAGATCACTTGAGGTCAGGAGTTCGAGACCAGCCTGGCCAACATGGCAAAACTCTGACTTTACTAAAAGTACAAAAATTAGCCGGGCGTGGTGGCACGCACCTGTAATCCCAGCTACTCAGGAGGCTGAGACAGGAGAATTGCTTGAACGTGGGAGGCAGAGGTTGCAGTGAGCCAAGATTGTGCCACTGCACTCCAGCCTGGCGACAGAGCGAGACTGTCTCAAAAAAAATAAATAAAAGAATTTTTTTTTCATCCGGGCATAGTGGCTCACACCTATAATCCAGCACTTTGGGAAGGTGAGGTAGGAGGATCACTTGAGGCCAGGAATTCAAGACCAGCCTAGGCAACACAGCAAGATTTTTTTTTTATTAAAAAAAATATTTTTAAATAATTTTAAAATTAAAAAAAAAATTTTTTATATAAAAATTTTATAAAATAAACTTTTAAAAAAGAAAAAACTTTTTGCCTGGGTGCAATGGCTCATGCCTATAATCCCAAAACCTTGGGAGGCCGAGGTGGGAGGACTGCCTGAGCCCAGAAGTTCCATACCAGCCTGAGCAATACAACATGACCCCATCTCTATGAAAAGAACGTTTTAATTAGCCAGGTGTGGCGGTAATCCTGGCTGGGTGTGATCCCACCTACTTGGGACGATCGCTTGAGCCTAGGAGTTCAAGGTTGCAGTGAGCCATGATCACACTACTGCACTTCAACCTGGGTGACAAAGCAACACCCTGTCTCAAAAAAAAAAAAAAAAAAAAAAATTTGTTTTCATTCTCCAAAAATTAAATGATACTACATGACATGCTTTTTCAGACTGACGGGCAGTATGACTCAGGAGAATACATGTGCATCTCGGAATCACAATGCTAGGGTTCCATTCTCAGTACTTTGATTAACTAGTTATGGGATCTTAAGCAAAGACTCTCTCTGTGCCTTGGTTTTCTCATCCAGAACAATGAGATGATAAATTCTGGAATGGATTAGCTGAGTGCATGCCTATGAGGGGCCTGGCACACAGCAAGAGCTTGACCATGTGGGTCTATTGAAAAGGTTCCAGTACTGGGTTCTAGGTTTGTGCGCTTCACCTCCACCCTCATCAAGAATCCCTGAGACCATCTCTAGTGGTTAACCCGGAAGCAGAGGACTTTGCCAGCCAGGTTTAAGAACATTTATCTGGGCTGGGCATGGTGGCTCATGCCCGTAATCCCAACACTTTGGGAGGCTGAGGTGGGCAGATCACCTGAGTTCAAGAGTTCAGAAACAGCCTGGCCAACATGGCGAAACCCCGTCTCTACCAAAAATACAAAAATTAGCCGTGCGTGATGGTGCATGCCTGTAGTCCCAGCTACTCGGGAGGCTGACACAGGAGATTCGCTTGAACTCGGGAGGCGGAGGTTGCAGTGAGCTGAGATTGCACCACTGCACTCCAACCTGGCAGCCTGGGTGATAAAGCAAGACTCCATCTCAAAAACAAACAAAAAAAATTTATCTGGCCCTGTCTAAAGGGTCACCCTGGGCAGGACTGGAGGGAGCTGACTTCCACCATGAACCAGAAGCATCCCTTGTCGTGGAGGTCTCTGGATTTTGCCTCTGGGATTCAGGAGCCGATGTCAGTTGTGGGGGAGTTTCCAGAGGCAGGGGTCAGATCTGGGTGGTCCATACCAGGCAGATGCAGCTCAGACATGGGTCCAGCACAGACGGGAAGGTCTCGTTGTTATAGAAGATTCTGCCTGTGTAGGTGCAGCCTGCCAGAGAGAGCACGTGCTGAGCACCAGCTGGGAGTGGCCAGGGACCAGGCTCCCCGCCAGGGCCAAGGTCAGAGGCTTATCTGGATAGCAAATGGGAGGCCATGTGCCTCCCCAGGCAGTCACCCTGGGAGTTAGGGAAGGGACGAAATGCCTGTCTGGATTGTCTCAATCGTGTATTGACTTTTTTCCCACCGGATTCAGCAAAAGGATCAAGTGTCTTGGCCTCAGTATTCTCACCCTGGAGAGTGGGGAGATTCGTCCTCTACCTCCTCACCAGGGGGGATCAGGCGGAAGGACTGGAAATACAAGGTGTGTGTGAGGCCCCCCAACTCCTCTCTGCCTTCCAAACTCAGTCAAACCACCAACCCCGCCTGTCCAGAACATTCCCCAACACCACTCCCCTCTCTGATTCCTGACAGCCCCAGAAGCCTGATCTGAGTGATGATACTATAACATACTGGTAAGTGTAAAAGCGGGTGATAAGATAGTAGGGGAAGCTTTAACAAAAAAAAAAAATATATATATATATATATATATATGTAAAATGTACATCTACTAAATGTGTGTGAGCATCACAAAAAGAGACTAGAAGGACATAAACACAAATTTAACAGTCATAATAGGTCCTTGTTAATATTTTTTATTTTTGCTCTCTGTGCTTTTTTCCTAAATTTTCTATAATGGAGTCGGGTGCGTTGGCTCACGCCTGTAATCCCAGCACTTTAGGAGGCCGAGGCAGGTAGATCACCTGAGGTCAGGAGTTCGAGACCAGCCTGGCCAATATGGTGAAACCCCGTCTCTACTAAAAATACAAAAACTAGCTGGGCGTGGTGGTGGGCGCCTGTGATCCCAGCTACTCAGAAGGCTGAAGCAGGAGAATCGCTTGAACCCGGGAGGTGGAGGGTGCAGTGAGCTGAGATTGTGCCACTGCACTCCAGCCTGGGCGACAGCGAGGCTGTCTCAAAACAAGTAAAATAAAATAAAATAAATTTTCTATAATAAAACATTACTTCTGAAATCATGGAAAAGGTAAAAATGACTATTAAAAGGCAAAAATGACTATTAAAACTTCTCTCCTCTTGCTGTTTTCCCATTGTCTCACAGGTACAGCTCCTGTACCGCCCACCTGCACTGTAAGTCCTGCATGTCTTCAGATCTGCCTCCAGCACTCAGAGGCGGCCTGACTTGGGCAAACTGTTTTACCTCAGTTTCTTTATCTGTGCAATGGGGTTGTCCCTTGGGGTTGTTAGGACAAGAGATGAAGGTTGTATAGGGCTTAGCGCAAAGGAGCCCGGTGCAGGGTGAACCTGGAGGTGGGACCCCCTGAGATGCCCTGCCCTGGGGGCTGGGGGCGGAGGCAGGGGATTACCTGCTGAACAGTCTGGGCAGCACTGTCCAGGGATCCGGATCGGGTGAGGGCAGGAGTCCACACAGTCTGTTCTCTTGCAGCTCACCGAGCCATCTGCCTGGAGGAAGGAGGAACTTCACCAAGACCCCACCGGTGACACCAGCCCCTGCCTCCCCGCCCTGCAAAAGAAACGGCAATGTAGCAACCTGGCCAAGGCTTGCCCTGAAAGGCACCATGATGCAGCTGAAAGGTGGCAGGTCCCCCTAAAGAGGACCGGTTACTTGGGAAAGGCCATGTGAGCCTTCCAGGAAGTCTACGCATCTTTAAGGAGAAGGAAAGTCAGGGCTGGGATTCTGGTCTCCTCGGCTTCCTGTAGCAGCCAAAGGCTGCACCGTTACCCCCATCCAAATCCTTTCTCACCTTTTCCCTGGAAACCTGGCTCACCGGGAACCTACAGAGTACCATAAAACATTATTTTTAGAAAAAACAATGCCACCAGAAACATCTATTTCAGAGAGCCAAAGTGCCATACAAGGTTTCTTTTCTTTTTTTTTTTTTTTAAGACAGAGTCTTACTCAATATTGCCCAGGCTGGAGTGCAATGGCGCAATCTTGGCTCACTGCAACCTCCACCTCCCTGGTTTAAACGATTTTCCTGCCTCAGTCTCCTGAGTAGCTGGGATTACAAGCACGCACCACCATGCCAGGCTAATTTTTTTATATTTAGTAGGGACGGGGTTTCACCATGTTGGTCAGGCTGGTCTTGAACTCGTGACCTCAGATCATCCCCCCATGTCGGCCTCCCAAAGTGCTGGGATTATACGCGTGAGCCACCGCACCCGGACTCTTTTTCTTTTTTTTTTTTTTTTTTTTTTTTTTTTTTTTTTTTTTTTTTTTTTTGAGACGGAGTCTCGCTCTG
>NC_037682.1:12984752-13028566 GCF_003255815.1 Theropithecus gelada | reverse complement strand
CCAGGATGGTCTCGATCTCCTGACCTCGTGATCCGCCCGTCTCGGCCTCCCAAAGTGCTGGGATTACAGGCTTGAGCCACCGCGCCCGGCCTCTTTTTCTTTAAAAAAAAAAAAAAAAAAAATCTGACAGTTTGAACCTTTTGTATCACTCTCTCGGTGACTGATTATGGGTGCCCGAAATCAGTCATAAAGGAGAAGATAGCACAGGATGGACTTTCCTCCTGACTCTAATTTCAATGAGACGTGTTCAGCTTACAGCTTTTTAACCAACGGCTCATCGAAGGCACTAGAAGGCTGGGCTTCTCCCACATGAAAGTACACACAAATCACCTAGAGGTTAAAATGCAGTTTCTGAGGGCAGAGGTGTGGGCGGAGCCTCGAAAGCCTGCACGTCTAACCAGGGCTCCCAACGCAGGTGCAAGAGACCTCATTTTGAGAAATAAACCTCTAAAAGACTCGAAGCTCTTAAAGTAGAAAGGAAAGCCAGCATGTATTAGATTGGTGCAAAACTGCGGTTTTTGCCATTATACGTAATGTTAAAAAAACCCGCAATGACTAGTGCTTCAATAATGAGCTACAAGAGTTGTATTTCTGGCTGGATAGCTATGTTTGCATTGCTGTCCATCTGACTCAAACTCATGCACCTCCTTACCCATTTCTGAAATGGTGAGGTCACACGATTTGCAGTCATGAAGAAAACATTGCAATTTCACAGAAACAGCCTGAACAACTAGGTCTCAGGCTGCCCCACTCCCTCAGTTATCCATGCCTGGGGAAAACCTTCTATGAAGATTCCTAATTCTTACTCCTCATGCCAGCAGCTCCCTGCACATGCACAGTGTGTTACACACACTTTTTTTTTTTTTTTCTTTTTTTTTGAAACAGGGTCTTTCTCTTTCACCCAGGCTGGAATGCAGTAATGTGATCACAGTTCACTGCAGCCTCAACCTCCTGGGTCAGCCTCAGGAGCTGAGGAAGCAATCCTCCCACCTTAGCCTCCCAAGTAGCAGGGACTACAGGGGCATGCCACTACACGCAGCTAATTTTTGTATTTTTTTTGTAGAGACAGGGTCTCTCCATGTTGTCCAGGCTGGTCTCAAATTCCTGGGCTCAAGCAATCTTCCCACCTCAGCCTCCCTAAGTGTTGGGATTACAGGCGTGAGCCACCACTCTTGGACATACACACTTTTTTTTTTTTGAGATGGAGTCTTGCTTTGTTGCCCAAGCTGGGGTGCAGTGGCACGATCTCAGCTCACTGCAACCTCCTCCTCCTGGGTTCAAATGATTCTCCTGCCTCAGTCTCCCAAGTAGCTGGGACTACAGGAACCCGCCACCATGCTCGGATAATTTTTTGTATTTTTAGTAGAGACGGGGTTTCACCATGTTAGCCAGGATGGCCTCGATCTCCTAAACTTGTGATCCACCCACCTCAGCCTCCCAAAGTGCTGGGATTACAGGCATGAGCCACTGCGCCCAGCCAACCATACGCACTTCTTAAGGCCAACTGCCAAGCACCACGGTCCTCACACATCTACCGAGGGCAGGATAAACTGCGTCCAACCCTTTCTGTGAAAGTGGAACTTGACAGTGCTGGAGGGAGACTGCAGCCAGCCTAAGGCCAGCCTCTGGAGGGGCCAGGACGCTTGTCTCCTCTGGGTGAGGCGGGGCAGCCGGGTAAAGCAGCTGAAGGCGAGCAGGTTGTCATTCACCTGGCAGATGCATAACTCACAGGGGTCACCAGGCGACCAGATCTGTCCAATTGGAAACTCAACCCCATTGTCATCGAGAGAGCAGCCTGGATGAGGACAATGGCAAAGAAAAGACAGTGGGCACAAGACCTAGACTACAACAGCAGCAAGGACAGACACCTTATGCGCACACACACACACAAACACTGATATCACTGACACACATCGACACACAAACTTACACTCATACAAATGCACACTTACATATACACACAGATACAACTCACACACACATACTCATACAAATGCACACTTAAATACACACACACAGATACCATTCATGCACAAACACAGAGACACACACATACTGATACAAATGTACATTTGCATACACACACAGATACAACACAGACACACATACACGCATACAAATGTACTTACGTACACATACACATGCTCACAGATACCATTCATGCACAGACACACACACTCATACAAATGCATATTTATATATACACACACACAGATACAGTTCACGGAGACACACATACACTCATGCACACTTACACATGCACGCAGATACCATTCATGCACACACACTCATACAAATGCATATTTATACACACACACAGATACAGTTCACAGAGATACACATACACTCATACTAATGCACTTACACATGCACGCAGATACCATTCATGCACAAACACAGAGACACACGCATACACAAATGCACATTTACATACACACACAGATACAACTCACACAGACATACACTCATAGAAATACACTTACATACATATACTCACACACACAGATACTACACAGAGAGACACAAACTTGCACACAGACACACTCATAGAATCAAACACTTACATGCACATACACATATACAGACACAACAAACACAAACATGCATGCTCACACAGGCACACACAAAAACACAAAACCAGACACAAACATAAATACCACAGAGACACACTCATACTACACAAAGCAGACACATGCTCATACATAAAGACACATGTACACAGACTCCCACACACAGATACCACTAACACACTGACACACACACACAGAAAACTACTCACAAGCACAGAAACACACACACAGGCACACACTAAGACATACTACACAACACACAGATACACAATTGTACACGGGCAAAGACACATGTACACAAATTTACACACATTCATACAAATGCACACATACATATACATGCTCACAGACACACACATTACTCAGACACACAAACTTACACTCAGACACACTCATACACTTACATGCACACACACACATGCAGACAGAAGAGACACATATGCAGACACAAGAGACACAAACATGCATGCTCACACAGGCACACACAAAAACACAGACACACACACACATACACACCCACAGAGATACACATAGACATACTACACAAAACACAGACACACACTCATATACATAAATACAAAGACACACATACACAGGCTCCCATACGTAGGTACTAACACACCAACACACAGATAACCACTCACAAACTCAGACACACACAAACTTATACAGGCACACACTCAGACACACTACACAAAACAGACTCACACTCATACACACGCAAAGACACATGTACACACACACACACAAACACACACACCAGCAGTCTCAACAGGTGGAGCTCAGCCTCTCTCCCCAGCATCCACGCCCTGCCCTGTGTCGGGGCAGCCCTGGGCCAGCTCACCTGTCGCGGGTGTGGGCTCCTGGCAGGTGAAGCAGCACTGCCCAGGGCCCAGCCGCCACTCTTCTCGGGGGCAGGCCAGCTCAGGGCAGGGCATGAAGGAGCACTCCACCTCCCCATTCTGGAAGAGAGCCCAGGCACAGAATGATGAGGGCAGCGCCCCGCCTGGAGACCATGGAGAGCTAGAGGAGGCTGGCAGGCTGCCATCACCCTCCCACTACTCAAGTGAAACTGACAAAGAAATCTCCAGGGAGCACAACAGTGGGGTGGGGAGAACCCGCAGTCCTTCAATGGGGGCTGGGTGTGAGCCCAGGAGGGCATCCTGGGAATAGGCGCAGTGTCCACCATCTCTCAGCCTCCCGCTGCCATCCAGGCTCCCTACTGTCTTCCACTCTGGCCCCTCCAATCGTCTCTTGGTCCGCGCCAGAGAACTTTCTCCAGCACAATCCGATCGCATCCCTCCACGCAGCTTGACTGAGTGCAAAGCCCTCAATGCAGCTGGTGGAGCCCTTCAGGACTGAGTCAGGGCAGAGGCTGTCAGTGCCCACCCAGGTCCTGTCTCTGAAGTGCTGCCAGTGGCTGGCGGCAGCTGCATCCTCCAGAGATGCCTGGATGGTCACTGCCCCCCACTCCCTGGGGAACACAGAGAGTCTCTATAACTGACTGGCCCTGGGGTGCAAGAGCCTTGCTTCCCAGCGCGGTCCACTGTCCAGAGCTTCCCAGGGATCAGTGTGAAACCACACCTTCACCCTGCTTCCCTCGCTGGTTTCTCCTGAGAGCGCTCCTTTGGTAAGTCGCCTGCACAGGCCCTGCTTCTAGGGAACACAACCCAAGATGCAACCCCTTCCTGCAGCCTTGCTGCCTGCCTGCCTCTCTCCGTGCTCCAGCCAGAATGGCCATCTCCAGTCCTCCACCCTCTGCTGGGTACAGCAACCTCAGCTCCCTGCCTGATGAGTCCCCGCCACCCTCTAGATCTCTACTTAACATCCCGCCTTCCAAAAAGGCATCAGGAGTCCTGGGCCCCTGGCCATCAACCCACCTAGGCTGTGGGCTTCTGGACCAAGGGGACTGGGACTTCCTTGTGCTCAGCTGTGTCCCCAGCACACAGTAGGTGCTCTGTAAATAGCAGTGCTGAAAGATGAAGTTCAAAGAGACTGTGGGAAGGCCTGGGGGATCCCTGTAGTGCCTTTGTTTCCTCAGTTTCCCTGTTGCTGTATGGCAGCTCATGTTCTCCTAGTCAAGTCAACCTGAGTAAAGCGCTGTGCCTCGCTCCCCTCCCCATCAATTCCACAGGCTTCGGGACGCTCCACCACCATACCTGGCAGACACAGGTGGTACACTCGTCACCACCCCCACTGAACACGGCCCCATCCGCGTACCACCGGCCGTGGAAATAGCATCTCACTGCAGAGGAGAAAGGGAGCAGCTCAAGGTCTTTGGGCAGAGGCAGCTAAAGAAAAGGGGGAACAAATGGGTGGGGAGCCCCGGGGCATTTAACACCCACCCACGACACTCCACAGCATGCTCCAAGCATGCTCCATGCCCAGGAACCCAAAGCACTTCTCCCCCTCCAAACCCCAGACACAAAACAAGGGCTGGGTATGGCAGTTCACGCCTGTAATCCCAACATTCTGGGAGGCCGAGGTGGGAGGATCTCTTGCACCCAGGAGTTCGAGGCCAGTCTGCGAGACCCCATCTCTACAAAAACTTTTAAAAATTAGCTGAGTGCAGCAGTGTGTGCCTGTAGTCCTTGCTAATCAGGAGGCTGAGGCAGGAGGATGGCTTGAAACCAGGGGTTGAGGTTATAGTGATTGCATCACTCTACTGCAGCCTGGGCGACAGAGCAAGACCCCATCTCAACAACAACAAAAAATCTGACAAAGAATGAATCACATGTAAGACGAGGTCCTTAACTAAAAAAGGCAGGGGAAGCCCTAAATAACTAAAGAATAACAGAAAAAATGAAAGAAAAAGAGACTGTCCCAGACACCTAAGACAAAGGTGCCACGTTAGACAAATGTTGCTACCACCCCCCCTGGAAGCTATGAGAATCTGGGGAGAGCCTTTGATTCGAAGATCCACTCCAGTGAAAAAACAGCCTTAGAAACTGCCCAGGGTCACCTGCTGTTAGAATGCCCTGGGCTCAAATCCTAGCTACACAACTTACCAGGGAATGACTTTGGGCAAGACACTTAAAGCTCTCTAAGCCTCAGTTTTCTCATCTGTACAATGGGACTGATAAGGGTTCCTATCTCATCCAGACTACATTGACTATGCAAAAATAAGTCAATTAAAAATAACATTTAAATATTAAGAAAAAAATACTGGCCAGGCACGGTCAAGCCTGTAATCCCAGCACTTTGGGAGGCCGAGACGGGCGGATCACGAGGTCAGGAGATCGAGACCATCCTGGCTAACATGGTGAAACCCCGTCTCTACTAAAAAATACAAAAAACTAGCTGGGTAAGGTGGTGGGCGCCTGTAGTCCCAGCTACTCGGGAGGCTGAGGCAGGAGAATGGCGTAAACCCAGGAGGCGGAGCTTGCAGTGAGCTGAGATCTGGCCACTGCGCTCCAGCCTGGGCGACAGAGTGAGACTCTGTCTCAAAAAAAGAAAAAAAAAAAAAGAAAAAAATACTTAAAAAGAACACCAGCTTTGAAATCAGGTAGACCTGAATTCAAGTTCTGCTCCATTACTTAATGGTTGTGTGCCTTTAGGCAGTGACTTGAACTTTCCGAGTCTCAGTCTTCCCATCTATAAAATGGGGCAATAAATAGTACTGCCTTAGAGTGGTGACATAAGGGTTTCATGAGATGGAGTTCCGGCAAGTGCCCCACACAGCAAGGGGCACAGGGTCAGCAGGGAACATCCATGACAGTGATGAAGCCATCCCAGGAAATAAAACCTTGTTTTTAACAAAGGACCAACTCATTAGTGGCTAAGGAGAGACCCCTCCCTGCCCTGGGACAGAGCAATGATAAAGGTGGACTGAAACCCGGTCCTGCCTGAGCTGAAGGTGCCTCCTAAGGCAGGGGAAAGCTGGGCTGTGAGTACAGTCTAGCATCAAACTGCTGTACACATAAAAAGTGCACAATAAAAACAGCCACTTTGAAATGCTTCACTTGATCTGAGTTTGTAAAGCAGAAACCAATCTTCTCCCTGACTCCTCCACTCACCCCACCCTGTCGCATACTCAAAAGACAACCTCCCCTGCACACACGAAGAAGCAAAATGTAAAACCAGGCTCCGGGCCTCACGCCTGTCATCCCAGCACTTTGGGAGGCCGAGGCAGGTCGATCACCTGAGGTCAGGAGTTCGAGACCAGCCTGGCCAACATCGTGAAACCCTGTCTCTACTAAAAATACAAAAATTAGCCCGGCGTGGTGGCGGGCACCTGTAATCCCAGCTACTCACTACTCCGGAGGCTCAGGCAGGAGAATCACTTGAACCTGGGAGGCGGAGGTTGCAGCAAGCTGAGATCATGCCACTGCACTCCAGCCTGGAGAGCAAGTCTCCCCCTCAAAAAAAAAAAAAAAAAAAAAAAAAAGCAAAATGCAAAAATGGGCTTGGGGGCTCATGCCTGTCATCCCAGCACTTTGAGAGGCTAAAGCAGGAGGACCACCTGAGGCTCAAGACCAGCCTGGGCAACATAGCGAGGTCTACAAAAAATCTCAAAAAAAAAAGAAAAAGAAAAATGCCCCAAGAGTGTCACTTACCTGGAACACAAGCACAGCAGTCTGACTGTGGGGGGGTCTGACAGGGGCCGGGGGGACACTCGGGAGAGATGCAGGACACGTTTCCAGCCTGAGGAGGAGGCAAGAGATGGCACTGGGGGTACGAGCGTGGAACAGGGCTCATTCCCCACCTCACAGCAGGCCCTTCGAACAGGAAAGCTGCCTAAAGGAGGCCACCGGAAACCTTTAAATGCTGTGTGTCACAGGGACACATTCCCGGTGTTTATGAGGCTTATATGGTTTGGCTGTGTCCTCACCCAAATCTCATCATGAATTGTAGCTCCCATAATTCTCACACTGAATTGAATTGCATCGGGGCGGTTTCCCCCATACTGTTCTCCTGGGAGTGAGTAAGTCTCACGAGATCTGATGGTTTGATAAGGGGTTTCCCCTTTCACTTGGCTCCCGTTCTCTCTTGCCTTCTGCGATGTAAGAAGTACCTTTCACCTTCCACCATGATTGTGAGGCCTCCCCAGCCACATGAAGCTGTGAGTTCATTAAACCTCCTTTTCTTTATAAATTACCCAGTCTCAGGTATGTCTTTATCGACAGTGTGGAAATGGACTAATACATATGGTGTGGTTAGAACACCTCCAGGCCGTAACACACCATTCCAGGAAAAAGGCCAGGGCAGCCCAGAGGGCAGAGCGTGCTCCCTTCCTTATGCAAATGTGCCTGGGAGCTCTGGAAGGTACCAGGGAGCAGAGAATAGAGCTGACTCCTCCAGGGAAGGAGACCCCCCACACATCTTCCCATGCATCTGAGTTTTGAATTAGGTGGCTCATATTGGCTAGTCAAAGAATTAAATTTCAAAGTAAGTGTTTTAAATTTGACATTGAGACCAAAGAGCCCCCAGTTTTGGAGTCAGCCACACCTGAGTTCCAATATCTGCTTCTCCCCTATCAACACTTTGGGCCAAGTACCTCACATCTCTGAGCCCTGGTCTCCCCATCTAAGAAATAGGCTGGAATCTGCGTGTCTCTCGGGGTTTCCAAGGATTACGTGAAATGAGATCATGCATGAAAGCACTTGGGGCTGCGTGCCGTGGCTCACGCCTGTAATCCCA
The DNA here is from genome assembly GCF_003255815.1 of Theropithecus gelada. Classification (NCBI taxonomy): domain Eukaryota; kingdom Metazoa; phylum Chordata; class Mammalia; order Primates; family Cercopithecidae; genus Theropithecus; species Theropithecus gelada. The sequence goes on along the minus strand of NC_037682.1, from coordinate 13,020,356 downwards.
GCACTTTGGGAGGCCAAGACGAGAGAACTGCTTGAGCCCAGGAGTTTCAGACCAGCCTGGCAACATAGGGAGACCCTATCTCTACAAAAAATAAAATAAAATAAATTAGCTGGAGTGGTGGCACATGCCTGTGGTCCCAGTTACTCGGGAGGTTGAGGTGGGAAGATTGCTTTAGCATGGGAAGTCAAGGCTACAGTGATCCATGATTGCACCCCTGCACCCCAGCCTGGACAACAAAATGAGATCCCATAAGTAAGAAAAGAAAAGAGGAGAGGAGAGAGGAGAGGGGGACGGGGAGGGGAAGGAGGAGGGGGGAGGGGGGAGAGAGGAGAGGGGAACGGGAGGAGATTAGGAGAGAAGAGAGGGGAGGGGAGGGGAGGGGAGGAGAAGACAGGGGAGGGGAGGGGAGGAGAAGNGGGGGGGGGAGGGGAGGGGAGGGGAGGAGAAGACAGGGGAGGGGAGGGGAGGAGAAGAGAGGGGAGGGGAGGGGAGGGGAGGAGAGGAGAGGAGCAGGAGGAGAGGAGCAGAAGAGAGGGGAGGGGAGGGGGGAAGAGAGAAGAGAGAGAAAGAGAAGAAAGAAACATGAAAGAAAGAAAGGAAAGGAAAGGAAAGAAAGGAGGGAGGGAGGGAACTTGGCTGCTGTGCTTTCATGTAGCACATAGGAAGTTGGATAAAGGGTGCTAGTGGTTGTCTGCATGCCCGATTTCACACTGCAGCTTCCACCTTTGATGTCAGAACAAGAGACATTTAAAGATGGTCATAGGCCGGGCACGGTGGTTCTCGCTTGTAATCCCAGCACTTTGGGAGGCCGAGGCAGGTGGATCACCTGAGGTCGGGAGTTCAAGACCAGCCTGACCAACATGGAGAAACCCCGTCTCTACTAAAAATACAAAATTAGCCGGGGTGGTGGCACATGCCTGTAATCCCAGCTACTCGGGCGGCTGAGGCAGGAGAATCGCTTGAACCCAGGAGGCGGAGGTTGCGGTGAGCCAAGATCGCGCCATTGCACTCCAGCCTGGGCAAAAAGAGTGAAACTCTGTCTCAAAAAAAAAAAAAGATGGTCATGACCAGGTGCAGTGGCTCATCCCTGTAATCCCAGCATTTTGGGAGGCCAAGGTGTGACTATCGCTTGAGCCCAGGAATTTGAGACCAGCCTGGGCAACACAGTGAGACCCTGTCTCTATTAAAAAAAAAAAAAAAAATTAGCCGGGTGTAATGGCATGTGCCTGTGGTCTCAGCTACCTGGGAGACTGAGATGGGAGGATCGCTTGAGCCCGGGAATTCGAGGCTACAATGCACTATGACTGCACCACTGTAATCCAGCCTGGGCAATAGAGCAAGACCCTGTCTCTAAAATAAAAAATAAAGATGGTCAGAAGGTGGCAGTGAGGGCTGGTGGACAAAGCCCTGACTTTGGGCTCAGAGAGACCTCAAATCCCAACTCTGCCACCTCCCAGCCTCTGTCTTTTCATCTGCAGAATAGGGGCAGTAAAGCTAAGCCCGAAGAGCTGCTGGGAGCCTCAGTGAGGAAAGAGATGAGAAGAACCAACCCTGGGCCTGGCACTCAGTAGATGCTCCTAATCAAATACACGGGACAGCATCTGGCAGAGCAGGCACACAGTAGGTGCTTAATAACTATTCTTGCAGGAGTGAATTTGCCCAAAGCCAAATACTTTTAACAAGCTGGGTTTGGTAATGAGCCTTCTTTCTCCCAAATGTGGAGACCTTTATTGTGCTGGCAAATATTTTGCCTGGAGAGAAAAACAGCCTCCCTGGTGGGAAGTTTCCGAGGGAGTTTCGTCCCCTCCCCTTCCTAAACAGACGACCCTGTGTGCCTGCTGGCTGTCTGCTGCCGAGTAGAAGCCTCCCTGACTCCACCAACCTTCCCGCTTTATACTTCCCTCCCCCTTTTAAATTCTACAGCTTCTAACCAAATTCCACAACCTGAGAATGTTCCCTTCCACTCAACAAGCTCACCTTTAACATCCGGTCTTTTCCCCTTCCTCTAAAACCCCCAAAGGTTAAGAAAACACCCAGGAGGCTTTGAGGATCTTGTGACGCTTACCAGACAGACACAGACGGTGCAGTTCTCGTTGGGAGGTGAAAACACATCCCCTTCAGCTCGGACGACACCACTGTGAAAACAGTCTTTGAAGGACAAATAGGAGGTAAAAGCATCAGACCTCTTCAAAGAGGAAGCTTGAGGTCTCGCTGCTTCTCCATGCTTAATGTACCTGGAACATTCTCTCACTGCCCTAGGTGTCCCAGGAGTGGCAGATTCAGGGTACTCTGACTGTGTGGTCCTGCAAGGATCAGTTGTGGTGGCCCCAGGAGGGTCCATCCCTGTCTCACAAACTCACAACTGTCTGGAGGGCACAGCATTTTCTTCCCAGAGGGCAGGAAAGGCAGCCTGGGTTCAAAACCTGAGGCCAGGCGCAGTGGCTCACACCTGTAATCCCAGCACTTTGGGAGGCCTAGGCTGGCAGATCACAAGGTCAGGAGTTTGAGACCAGCCTGGCCAACATGGTGAAACTCCGTCTCTACTGAAAATACAAAAATTAGCCAGGCCTGGTGGTGTGTGCCTGTAATCCCACTACTGGGGAGGCTGAAGCAGGAGAATCGCTTGAACCCAGGAGGCAGACGTTGCAGTGAGCCGAGATCGCGCCACTGCACTCCAGCCTGGGCAACAGAGTGAGACTCCATCTTAAAAAAAAGAAAAAGAAGAAGAAAACCCTGGCCCTCCAGCTCCATTAACCAGCTTGGCCCTGGACATGTTCACCTCTCTGGTACCCAGCTGTCTTCACTGCAAAATGAAAACACCACCATGTACCCTGCAGGGAACTTGGAAGGATCCAACACCTGGGCAATAAAGTACCCAATACTTCGCACTCAGGACTCAGCATGTATCGGGGACATAACCCACAACAGTAACTAAGAAAATCAAGCCAGGCACGGCGGCTCATGCCTGTTTTTTTTTTTGAGCTAAGGTCTCGCTCTGTCGCCCAGGCTAGAGTGCAGTGGCACAATCATGGCTCACTGCAGCCTCAACCTCCTGGGCTCAGGTGATCCTCCCACCTCAGTCTCCCAGGCAGGTAGGACTACAGGTACACGCCACCATACCTGGCTAATTTTTTGTATTTTTTGTAGACACAGGGCTAGTCTCAAACTCCTGGGCTCAAGTGATCCGCCCACCTCCGCCTCCCAAAGTGCTGGGATTACAGGCTTCAGCCAGCATGCCTAGCCAAGAATCTGCATTTTAATAAGAGTCCCCTTGATCCAAGTGCAGAGCAAGTTTCGAGAAGCTCTGTGAAGGATCTGTGAAGAATTTGGGTCCCTATCCTTCCAGCAATGAGAAGCAAATGAAAAACCATCAGCAGATGGCGGGGGTAGTCAAAAAGGGGACAGAATTTAGAAACAATGACTGCTCCCCCTGTAGGAGGGGAACTGGGGCAGGAGAAGGGGACTGCACAGTGGATTTAAAGAGGCTCAATGAATGACTGAATAAATGAATGAGCAAATGAAGCTGAAAACAATGCCCGGAAGATGAAAAGTCCCCCTTGAGGGATATTACAGCATAAACGGGTGGTTCTCAAAGTGTGGTCACTAGACCAGGCACATCAGTATCACCTGGGAACCTGTTCAAATGCACATGTTCTGGCCCTATCCCAGACCTACTGAATCAGAAGCTCTAGGGACAGTGCCAAGGAAAGTGTGGCTTGGTAAGCCCTCCAGGAGATTCTAATGTACACTAATGTTAAAGAACAGCCTTTTGGCGGCAGGAGGGTGCAGAGAAAGGAAGAGGCAGGGCTATGTCCTTCCCTGGCACCAGCTCTCACCTGTGCATGATGGGCAGCACCCCCCATCTTTGGAGGGAATTGGGTGGGAACAAGCAGCTTCACACCTCACCTTTTCACAGGTCACCTTCCCATCCTAGAAGCACAACCAGGAGTTACAGCCATCACAAGGCCCCAGACTCCAGACCAAAGAAGTTCCAGGGACCCCTAGTACTCACCTTGCACCAGCACTGGGAACACCCAGGCTCTGTCCAGCGACTCCCTGATTCAAGCATGGCTCCCAGGTGCCAGCAGGGAGAGGGCCCTGCTGCCAGCCAGGGGGCCTTAGGGCCCCTGGGTGAGGAAGGGGTCCCCATCACTTCCCCATGAAGGAGTGAGGGGGGTCTGAGGTTCCCCAGCAGTGAGGCAGTAGGCACTGGGGTGGCCATCAGGGTGGACAGCAGCCACACAGGGGCAGAAGGGGAGGATGTGGGTAGTGGTGGGGTGGGAGATGGCAGGCGGGTGGTCCTGACTCCGGCTGGGGGCCCTGGAGCCCCAGAAGGAGGGCTATGTCCTGGGGACAGGGCAGGCCGGCCGGCCTCAGGAAGCAACAGGAGCATCTTGGACGGGTGTTGCCGGGGTTGCAGGATGGCAGATGGGGCCAGCACAGCTTTCGGGAAAGCTGAAACAGAAGCACGGAGGTCTGTTGGGGTGGGCAGCAGAGACAGGAGGCAAGGTTTAGGGAGACCTGGGCTCAGCTCCACCACAAGCCCCTGTTTACCCCCGTGGTCCGCGCAACATTCTACTATGTTTATGGGCACACTGTGGCCGTGCGACAGAGCGAACCACGGAAATGGTTGTCGCTGCAGCCCATGTTATTCTGACTCCTTGTTGGGTTTTATCCTTTCATCATTTGGGAAAAAACAGAAGGGCTGGGGAAACAGTGAAAAGAAGAGGGAAGAATGGATAAAGAAGTGGGAAAAAAAAAAAAAGCGAGGAAGAAAGGGGAGTGTTGGAAGTAACAAACAAGATGAACTGAAAACAAGGGCAGACGGAAATAAGGGGGCCTGGCGCCAGGTGGGCGGGGCCGGGGCAGGGCAGGGTCAGGCGCTGAGAGGGCCTGGCTGGGTGCCCAGAGGGCGTGAATGGGGAGGGGACACGCTCTGAGGGGGCGTGGCCAGTCGCCGACTGTAGGGAGGGGAGGGGGACCTCACCTTCACAGGACACGCGGTCAGCTCGGAGCCTGAAGCCAGGTCGGCATGTGCATAGGAAGCTGCCCACGGTGTTGTGGCAGGAATGGTGACAGACTCGCCTCTCCAATGGCCTCCGACACTCGTTTACATCTGCGGGAGAGCCTCGCTGCGGACAGCTGCTTTGTTTGGGGTACCGAGCCCTTCTTCCGCCCATCCCTTAGCTCAGAAGACTTGGGGAGTTTCCCTGCCACGTTCTTACAGGGTCCATCCCTGCCCCAAAGTGTGAGATGTGACTCAGGCAGTTGGGAGCGGGGCTGAAATCTAGTGCTAGTCTCGTTGATAGGTTCACATATCCAGCAGGCATTTAATGCGAGTATCAGACTCAGCCCCAGCACTATGCAGTGGTAATTAATTGCTGCCTGGTGGGGATAAATCCCGCTGAGAAGCTCATCTCCAAACCTTCCACCCTCCCGTTTTTCTTTCCGAAAAAAGTCTCAAAACTCACTGAGCTGCTCAAGGTAGGCTTCGGGACAAATACCTAACTCCGCTAGAACAAGGTCTTTTTTCAGGCCCATGGGACCCCACCTTCAGCCCATGAGCCAAGCTCAAACCAAACATGCCAATCCCTTTCTGGAAATTTCTGCTAATGGGCTGAGAAAACAGGGTCTCCTTCTAAACCAGAGGAACCAAGACATAACGTGCTTTATTTACCAAGGGGAGCAAAGGCAGCCAAGAAAATGGGTGAGCAGAGAGGAATCCTTGGGGTGTATCTGGGAGAGGAGCGGAAGAGAAACATAACAGGATGAAAGTGGCAAATGGCCAGGAAAAGTCCAAGACAGGGTCTTCATGCAGAGCCACGCCAACCCCAGGGACAGGCAGGCTCTGAGCAAAGGCTCAAGCCCCTTCAGGCTCCAGAGGACCAGAAGGTCTGATTGTTAACCTTCCCGGGTCCCTGGGCTCCCTGTCCATCTTCCTGATTGGCAGCCTAAGTGTGCAGACCACAGCGTCCTCCCCGCCTTACCTACACAGGAGTGCCGGTTGCCATGAAGGTGGAAGCCAGTTCGACAGGAACACTTGTAGCTGCCAATGCTGTTTTTACATCTCTGCTGACAGGGAGTCCCTAGGCATTCATCAGTGTCTGGCAGGAAAAGGGACAAGACTGGGGTTCATTTCCCCAAGAGAACTTTGGAAACATGTGGTCCCCTCTTCCTCTCTCATCTCCATCTCCTATCCCACACAGGGCTGTGGGGAACACCACCTTAGCTGCCACTCTTCTGCACTGCCCACATCCAGTCCTAAATACTCTCTGGACCAGCCCACGTCTCTCATCCTCACTGCTACCCCTTAGCCCGGCCACATTCATCTCTAGTCTGGAGAATAGCCACAGCCTCCAGTGTGTCTCTCTGTCTCTACCTAGGTTCCTTCAAGTCATCCTCTGCACAGCCTCCAGGATGTTCTGACCAAAGGGCACTTCTAATCAGGGCCCTCCCTGCTCAAAACCCCTCCGCTGCTCCCACGGGTCACAGACCTCATCTTAGGGTAAGACACCAATGCCGCCCCACAGCTCACGACGCCTTTGAACATAGTCCTGGTTGCCTTGCCCACCTCCTTCCTTGCCCCGACCTTCGCTCTGGCTTAAATTCTTTCATTGTTTGTTTGTTTGTTGTTGTTGTTGTTGTTGTTGTTTGAGACAGAGTGTCGCTCTTTTTGCCCAGGCTGGAGTACAATGGCACAATCTCAGCTCACTGCAGTCTCCATCTCCTGGGTTCAAGCAGTTCTCCTGCCTCAGCCTCGCAAGTAGTTGGGATTACAGGCACGCGCCACCACGCCTGGGTAATTTTGTATTTTTAGTAGAGATGGGGTTTCACCATGTTGGTCAGGCTGGTCTCAAACTCCTGACCTCAGGTGATCCACCTGCCTTGGCCTCCCAAATCCCACGCCTGGGATTACAGACGTGAGCCACTGCACCTGGCCACTGGCTTAAATTCTTGCCATCTTCCAAATGCACCATGCTCTTCTGGTGCTCCCCTTTTGCCCATGTTCTCTGTATGCCTGGAATGCCTTTCTCTCTTGTCTGGCTGGAAAACTCCTAGTCATACTTCAAAACTCAGGTTCAGTGGAACCTCCTCTGTAAAAGTTCCCTAGTGCTGTTTGAAATTGTGAAAAACTGGAAATAATCTCCATGTTCATCAATAAGAGAAGAGTTAGTAAACTATGAAATATTTGCACTGCAGAGTCAGCAGTTAAAAGGAACAAGGCAAGTCTATTTACCCTGATGTGGAAAGATCTTCAAGACCAACACTGGGTGGGGGTGGGGGGAACAAGCAAAGAAATGACTAGGTTCAAATCCCAACTCTGGCTGGGAGCAGTGGCTCATGCCTGGAATCCCAGCCCTTTGGGGGCCAAAGGGGAAAGGATGGCTTAAGGCCAGGAATTTGAGACTAGCCTGGGCAACACAGCAAGACCCCATCTCTACAAAAAAAAAAAAAAGAAAGAAAAAAAAACCTTAGCGCTAATGTGATCTTAAGCAAGTAACAACTTCCTTAAGCCTCAGTGTTCCTATCAATAAAATGGAGATAAATAATACCAACTTCACTGGGTAATTTTGAGGGCGAAAGGAGAAAATGCATGTAAAGTGCTTAGTCCAGGACCCAGGACCCGAGAGTTTAGCAACTATCGTATCTCTGTAAGTGCTGGTGTATGTACGTACACATCATGGGAAAGGGCAGTCAGGGCACACAGCAGACCAATGTCTGCGTGCTATGGACTAAACTCTGTCCCCTCAAAAATCGTGTTGAAGCCCTAACCGCCAATGTAATGGCATTTGGAAGATACAAAGATAAGTAGATAAGAAGATAATTAGGGTTACATGAGGTCATTAGGGTGTGCCCTATTGATGGGATTAGTGTCCTTGTAAGAAGAAACATGAGAGGCCTAGCTGGGTGGCTCACACCTGTAATTCCAGCACTTTAGGAGGCTGAGGCAGGCAGATCATTTGAGGTCAGGAGTTCGAGACCAGCCTGGCCAACATGGTGAAACCCCGTCTCTACTAAAAATACAAAAATTAGCCAGGCATGGTGGCACACACCTGTAACCCTAGCTATTTGGGAGGATTGGAGAATCGCTTGAACCCAGGAGGTGGAGGTTGCAGTGAACCAAGATTGTATCACTGCACTCCTGGGCGACAGAGGGAATGTCCTCTGTCCTCCTCCATGTCAAAAAAAAAAAAAAAAAAAAAAAAGAAGAAAAAGAAGAGATACCAGAGAGCTCTCTCTCCAAGTGAGGACACAGCAAGAAGACTACCTTCTGAAAGCCAGGAAGAGCCCTCACCAGAAACTGAATTAGCCGGTGCCTTAATCTTGGACTTTGCAGCCTCCAGAACTATGAGAATCAATGTCTGTGGTATAAGCCCCCAGCCTATGGAATTTTTTTTTTTTTTTTGAGACAGAGTCTCGCTCTGTCACCCAGGCTGGAGTGCAGTGGCGGGATCTCGGCTCACTGCAAGCTCTGCCTCCCAGGTTCACGCCATTCTCCTGCCTCAGCCTCCCGAGTAGCTGGGACTACAGGCGCCCACCACCAAGCCCGGCTAATTTTTTTGTATTTCAGTAGAGACGGGGTTTCACCGTGTTAGCCAGGATGGTCTCGATCTCCTGACCTCGTGATCCGCCCGTCTCGGCCTCCCAAAGTGCTGGGATTATAGGCATGAGCCACCGCGCCCGGCCCAGCCTATGGAATTTTATGATGGCCGCCCGAGCAGACTAAGACGTGCAGGCTATTCTCCAGGGAGAGCAGAGGGCAGCAGTGGGAAAGAGGGCCTGGGCTAGCACCACGGCTTTTTAAATTTTTCTTATAATTTATGAAAATGTCAAACACAAAGAAAATAATAATGTAAGATTCAGGGGGAGCTCACAATTATCCGCCTTGTGAGATTCTTTCCTTCCATAACACGTAAATAAAAGGCATTTTAAAAGAATGAGTAATAATTGTAAGATCTCTTATCCTGCAAACTGAAGAAGGATTCCTTCTCTTCCCTGGGTTTCCCCAACACTTATCCCTTATCCTAACCTTGTTCTTCCGCTCCCCACCAGACTTGGGGGATCCTACTCCCCAGGGTAGCTCCAGAGCCTGGGCCAGCACCGGGGCAGGTGAAACTGATGAATGAAGTCAGTGAATGACCCCATCCTGGTATGCCCCTCCCACGGCTCCTCTGGTCTCACAGCCTGAGTCTCTCCTGGCCCTCCCTCTTCTCGGTGGCCTCCTTCCCCAGGTTGGTCGGCCCACTCTGCCCTGGCTCTCCTTATGACCCCTCTTCCATCACCATCCCTTTATCCTGCAACAGCAGCAGCAGGTGCTTTGTTTTCTGAGACGAAGTCTCACTCTGTCATCCAGGCTGGAGTGCAGTGGTGCGATTTCAGCTCACTGCAACCTCCACCTGCTGGGTTCAAGCAATTTTCCTGCCTCAGCCTTTCGAGTAGCTGGGATTACAGGTGCTCGCCACCACACTTGGCTAACTTTTGTATTTTTTTTTTTTTTTTTTTTTTGAGACGGAGTCTCGCTCTGTCGCCTGGGCTGGAGTGCAGTGGCGCGATCTCGGCTCACTGCAAGCTCCGCCTCCCGGGCTTACGCCATTCTCCTGCCTCAGCCTCCCGAGTAGCTGGGACCACAGGCGCCCGCCACCTCGCCCGGCTAGTTTTTTGTATTTTTTAGTAGAGACGGGGTTTCACCGTGTTCGCCAGGATGGTCTCGATCTCCTGACCTCGTGATCCACCCGTCTCGGCCTCCCAAAGTGCTGGGATTACAGGCTTGAGCCACCGCGCCCAGCCAGATTTTTGTATTTTTAGTAGAGATGAGGTTTCACCATGTGGCCAACAGGCTGGTCTCAAACTCCTGACCTCAGGTGATCCTCCCGCCTCGGCCTCCCAAAGTGCAAGGATTACAGATGTGAGCCATCCCGCCAGGCCAGCAGCAGTCGTTAACCAACTGTTAGATGTGCTGGGATTCAAACTCTGACTCCACCTCTTACTAATGACTTGGCCTTGGGCAAGCCTCAGTCTCCACATCAGTCAAACAGGAACCATATCAGCATCTCCCTCAGAAGCCCGTGGTGAAGGTTCAATCCAGTGGCGCACAGAGCACACTGTGCTGGGCATGGCAGGGCTGAGTGTTCAATGTGGCATCCCCATTACCCCTCCCAGAGCAGCCGTTCCTTCTCTGCAGCTCACCTTGGCAGCTGTGGCGGTCAGCAGACAGCTGCATGCCCGGCCCACACTCACACACAAACCCGCCTTCCGTGTTCACACAGTGGCCCTCGCAAGAGGAGCTTACACATTCGTCAATGTCTGGAAAGAAGAGAAAGCACGTGTTTACACAGTGGTCCTCGCAAGGGAACTTACACATTCGTGTCTGGGAAGAAAGCACCCTTGCAGGCCGGGCACTGTGGTTCATGCCTGTAATCCCAGCACTTTGGGAGGCTAAGGCAGGCGGATCACCAGAGGTCAGGAGTTCAAGACCAGCCTGACCAACATGGAGAAACCCGGTCTCTACTAAAAATACAAAATTAGCCAAGCATGGTGGCGCATGCCTGTAATCCCAGCTACTTGGGAGGCTGAGGCAGGAGAATCGCTTGAACCCAGGAGGTGGAGATTGCGGTGAGCCAAGATTGCACCATTGCACTCCAGCCTGGGCGACAAGAGCGAAACTCCGTCTTAAGAAAAAAAAGAAAAAAAGAAAAGAAAGCACCCTTCCACAGCCCTATCTGAACATGACTGTGACTCAGGAACAAATCAACCCCACAAGGACCCTGAGCCCACACCAAGCCTGCCCTCGGCAGCGTGGAATCCCCACCTGCACCCCAGGAAGAAAGAGCAGACACCAGGAAGGTCACTGGCTATGAGGAAACCCCAGGAAGGAAGAGGCCAAGGGACTGGGGCCCCCTTCAGCCCATGGAGATCAGATGAGGAGAGAAGACGGACCCAACTGTTTCCAATGGCCCTGCCTGCAGGGCAGCCCCAAAGGGCCCTCAAAAGGGCAGAGGGCAGTAGACAGGGAGGCCAATTAAATAATCAACAGAGTCATTCTCTTAAAGGTTCACTGAGCACCAACTGTGTGCTGCAGACCAGAGTGGGGCCGTTGAGGACGCAAGTGTGAGTAAGACACAGTGCTGACTCCAGATGTTCACAGTCTGATAACACAGGAGCCAAGACAAACACCCAAGGGAGAACAGTGCCTGCTGGGGTGATATATGCCTCACCAGGGACAGACTGGCCCCAGCAGGCATGCCGTGGAAGAGTGACTGGCTGAGAGGACCAGGGGTATCGGGGGAGGGACTGCCCAGGTGAAGAAAGGGTCTGATGTGCTTCCAGGCAGCAGCTCCTTTCAAACTGTCCTGAGGCCCAGACTGGTTGAAGCTTGGGTTCCTTTCCAGGCAGCAGGAGACAGGACTGAAGATGTGAACTAAGAGGAGACTAAGGCCAGGCGCGGTGGCTCACGCCTGTAATCCCAGCACTTTGGGAGGCCAAGGTGGGCGGATCACGAGGTCAGGAGATCGAGACTCCCCTGGTCAACATGGTGAAACCCCGTCTCTACCAAAAATACAAAAATTAGCTGGGCGTAGTGGTGCGTGCCTGTAATCCCAGCTACTTGGGAGGCTGAGGCACAAGAATCGCTAAACCAGGGAGTCAGAGTGCGGTGAGTTGAGATCGCACCACTGCACTCCAGCCTAGCGACAGAGCGAGACTCTGTCTCCAAAAAAAAAAAAGATAAGACTAAGTTGTGGTGACTAAACCCAAGTAGTACTTTAGGAAGGCGAGCCTAGGGAGATGTTCTGATCTGAGGGATGACAGGAGCTGGGAGACAGATCTCCCCAAATCATGCTGCATGCGATCCCTTCCCTGCCAAAGATCTGCGGCGGCTTCTGAGGACCTAAGGGCTCAGCTCAGTCTACTCAGTCTGTACTCACTGTGTAGTGAGTCTCCCCACTGTGGCCCCCAAGCCCATGGGACACCCCCGCTCTCCTTATCCCCTAGTTAGCCTTCTACCCAGCATCTACCCACTGTTCCCAACAGCTGGACGGTCAAGACCATGCTCAACACTGCTAAGAAACCCACCCTGACTAACCCCATTCCACTGGGATGTCGAGTGGCTACAGTCAGTGCCACCCCGTCCTGCAAGTGCTCTGACTTTGTTCTCTGGCTTCTCCTTGATTCCGTTTGCCTCAGAAATAAGAAGTACATGCAGAAAGCGCCCCAAGGTGAACGGTATTCGGGAGCAGATAATTGCTTCCATTGTTTTTCCTATCTGGAGGAGATGCTGCAACAAGCAAGGAACTCCAAGACACCTTTAGTGAGACCCTCGGACCCAACAGCGTCCTTCTGGGAAATAATCAGAGAAGCCGACAAGAAGCCTCTTTATGGCAGCATTATTTATAGTGGTGAAACACTGCAAACCTCTTAAATAAGGGACAACAGACAAATACTTATTTCAGTTACAGCAACCACATATGTAACTGCTAAAAACAATTTTTTTTTTTTTTTTTTTTTGAGACAGAGTCTTGCTCTGTCACCCAGGCCAGAGTGCAGTGGCACGATCTTGGCTCACTGCAACCTCCACCTTCTGGGTTCATGCAATTCTCCTGCCTCAGCCTCCTGAGTAGCTGGGATGACAGGCATGCACCACCACACCAGCTAGTTTTTGTGTTTTTAGTAGAGACAGGGTTTCACCATGTTGGCCAGGCTGGTCTTGAACTCCTGAACTCAAGTAATCCACCCGCCTCAGCCTCCCAAAGTGCTGGGATTACAGGCGTGAGCCACCAAGCCCAGCGGAAAAAAAAAATTTACGTTGCAAGAAATTGTTAGTGATACCTACAACATAAAATAAGATAGGAGAAATAATAAAAACTACAGGTAAGATACAACCCCAATTTTATAAAGCATACATCTATGCATGCTTAACATACATATACACACACAAACACAGACACACCCAGGGAAAAGGGCAGGAAAAAAAACTAGATTTTAGTAACAAATATCTCCGGGTGGGGACTTCCAGAGAATGCTTATTTTCATTTTTCTCCTCTTACTTTCCAGATGTTCTACAATGAACTATCTCCTGATTTTCTATCAGGGGGAGAAACATTATTTTTACCAAGTTAAAACTCCAAAAAGGCTTTTGTCGCTCTGGAAAGATTGGCAAGAAACTGGTCACAGTGGCTGTTTCTGGGGAAGGTAACAGATTTTGTCCGTAGAAACGTTTTAAAAATCATAAACAAATAATACATTCACAAAATAATTATTGAGTTTAGCTTCCCTCATCTTTCAAATGTTATTTTCCCAAGAAGCCTCCCCTGGCCAACCCGACCGACTCTGGGTTCCATGCCCCTCTGTGGACCCTGGCACCTTGCCCTTCCCAGTTAAGGTCCCCACGACAACTGGGCTGTTCTTGTGCTGTTACTTGTCTTCCTTCCTCATATTCAGAAACTCCCTAACAGGGGCCGGGTGCGGTGGCTCACGCCTGTAATCCCAGCACTTTGGGAGGCCGAGGTGGGCAGATAACAAGGTCAGGAGTTCGAGACCACCCTGGCCAATATGGCAAAACCCCATCTCTACTAAAAACACAAAAATTAGCTGGGTATGGTTGCACTCGCCTGTAATCCCAGCTACTCGGGAGGTTGAGGCAGGAGAATCGTTTGAACCCAGGAGGTGGAAGCTGCAGTGAGCTGAGACCATGCTACTTCACTCCAGCCTGGGCAAAAGACCGAAACTCCGTCTCAAAAAAAAAAAACAAAAAAAAACCTCCCTAACAGGGACTGACTGTGGCTCCCATAACCGCAGTCCCTAGCTCAGTTCCTGCCCCTAAGATATATATATATTTGTAAAATAACAGAAGTGACACATTTCTCTTGTTTTTGTGTCTCTTTGCCCACTCTGATACATCAGAGCCTATCTTGGCTCAGCCTGGCTCTTGCAATACACTGGAGACCATCCTGGCAGGATGGGAAGGAGATATAATTCCCACAGTCCCCCTCCCCCACCACTCCCAGAGGTCTCACCTGTACACCTGATGCCAACAGCTGTCTCCGTCATCGAGAAGCCCACGGGGCACACTCGGGCCACCTCCTGACAGCCGCCATGGTTGCAGGTAAGGTCACAGCCGTACTCCCCACATGGTCCGTGGGTTTCTAGAGCAGGCATCGCATGGGTAAGCATGCACCCTGTGGCAGTCCCAGCCACCCCCACCTCACCAGGATCCTCCTGAATTCTGTTGGGAGGGTAGCTCTGAAGGCAAACAGGCCTGGGTTTAAATCCAGATCTGCCATTTACCAGCTGTGTGACCCGGGGCAAGACAATAACTTCTGTGTCTCAGTTTCTTCATCTATAAAATGGGCACAAAATGTCTACCTAATAGAGTTGTCTGAAGCTGAGATGCCAGGACCCATCTCAAGTGCTCACTGCCCAGCACATAACCTCAGTGCTCATTCATCTGTTCCCATCAGCCACTGCCCATCCCCAGTTACCTGGGCAGGTGGCCCCTTGCTCTCCATCCTGGCAGGAGCAGACGTTGGGAGCGATGCAGATGCCGCTCCCACAGCCGAAGGAGCAGAGGGCTGAGAGGAGAAGTGCAGGTGAGAGACAAGGGACTGGGGACCCCCGTCTGCCCCTCGGACAAGGGACTGAGGGCTGGCAACACACACTGCTGGAGGAGAAGGCTTGGGGCACAGGGACAAGCACTTACGCAGGGTGCAGTGTCCACCACCCATAGAGGGCGCCCAGCCAGGGCAGCAACCACTCCCGAACCCAGAGAGGCAGACGTGGGGGCCCAGCATGCGTCTGCAAGAGAAGAGAAAGCACTTTCCTCATTCTATACTAAAGGAGACATTGGTCAACAGGAAAGTCTCCCAGCCAGTCTGTAAGTCAATCAACGAACAGTTCTCAAGAACTGTCTGGAGGGGCAATGGGAAGTGCCAAAGAAAAATGACCCAGACAGTCTCTCCGGGAGGCAAGACAGACAAGTGTGAGACAATAGATACTGGCCTCCTACAGACATCTGCCACATGAACACACAGCAGAGTGGCCAGGAGAGGGGCCTCAGAGCTGAAGAAAGGCTGTGCAATGGATGAGGAGCCCCGGGGTGGCTGCCTCAGGACCTTTGCACTTACAGTTCCTGCTCTAAGAAAGGTTCTTACGGCCGGGTGCAGTGGCTCATGCCCGTAATCCCAGCACTTTGGGAAGCCGAAGCAGGATGACCATTTTGAGCCCAGGAGTTTGAGACCAGTCTGGGCAACATGGCGAAACCTCGTCTCCACAAAAACTAGCTGGGCATGGTGACGCACACCTGTAGGGTCAGCTACTTGGGAGACTGAGGTGGAAGAATGGCTTGAGCCTGTGAGGCAGAGGTTGCAGCAAGCCAAGTTGGTGCCACTGCCCTCCAGCCTAGGTGACAGAGCCAGACCATCTCAAAAAAGAAAGAAAGAAAGAAAGATTCTTCCTCAGACACACACTGGGCTCCCTCTCTCCCTTCACCCAGATCTCTGCCCAAGGCACCTTCTCAGAGAGGCCTTCCTTGTCGACCCTTACTTTGCTTTATTCTCCACAACATTTACTTCCTGGGACAATAGATTAGTTTTTAATTTATGAATTCATTGTCTCCCCTACAACTCCCTGATGACAAGGGTTTCTTATCTATTTACCCCAGCACCCAGAGCAGTGCCTGGCATATAGTGAGTGTTCAATAAATGGCTGTTGAGGGAAAGGTTGAGAAGGGCAATGGCATAGGTGACATCTCTGGGGTGGGTGTGGGGTCATCAGTGAGCCGCCCAAAACTGGAGGCAGTGGGGGTCTGTTCAACCAGGAATGAGGTCCAGAAAGGGTGGGAAGCCAGATGCATCCAACTGGTGCTGGGTGCTGAGTGAGGCGTGACCATACAGCCATAAACAAGCTACTGCCCCCGCCTTCAAGGAACGTAGGGCAAACCAGGAGCCAGATGATAACAGCAAGAGTGACAAATGCCATAATGGAATGGGCTGTGGAGCTCTGAGGAGGGTCGGGGGGTTTCCTGGAAGGGCAGCATCTAGGCTGAGGTCAGAGAGAAAACTTTGGGAGGCCAAGGCAGGTGGATAACTTGAGGTCAGAAGTTTGAGAGCAGCCTGGTCAACCCAGCAAAACCCTGTCTCCACTAAAAAAAAAAAAAAAAAAATACAGGCCGGGCACGGTGGCTCACGCTTGTAATCCCAGCACTTTGGGAGGCTGAGGCGGACGGATCACCTGAGGACAGGAGTTCGAGACCAGCCTGACCAACATGGGGAAACCTCATCTCTACTAAAAATACAAAATTAGCCGGGCATGGTGGCACATGCCTGTAATCCCAGCTACTTGGGAGGCTGAGGCAGGAGAACGCTTGAACCCAGGAGGCGGAGCTTGCGGTGAGCCGAGATCAAGCCATTACACGCCAGCCTGGGTGACAGAGTAAGATTCTGTTTCAAAAAAGACACGTGGGGCAGCCAGCAAAAGAAGAGGAAGGGAGAGGGTGTTCCAGCAGGAGAAACAGCACAACTGCAGGGCCTCGAGGGGGACAGAGAGGACAACTGCAACCAGCTGCAGTCATGGACTGGACAGAGGGTGATGAAATCCAGCCTGGTTTGAGCTTCCAACCCCACCGCAACAGAAAAGGGACAAGAAACCCCTTCCCAACGGTGTTCCACCAGTGTTGAGAGCTGAGGGAAGATGATGCTGTGAGGCAGGCACTTTGTAAAGCACCCACTCTGCGCTGCGCACCGCACTAGGCACTGGGGACATGGGACAAGGCAAACTTATCGCGTTCTTGGGGAGAAGAATCTGTGCCAAAATGTGACAAGTATTCCGGAAAAGGAAGCTCAGGGCGCCATGGCAGCACAGAAAAGTCTGAGGAAAGCTGTCCCTGGGGCCTTTTTCCCTCTCTGAGGTCATCACAGAAGAAAGGGGGGCCCTCCTGCTGGCGGGAGCTGGCAGTGAAGCCTCACCCACCCCCTTGCTGGAGTGATTATGGCAGCAGTCTGACAAGGAGGGGACCACGAGAATGAGCGGAGCCTTGGGACTCTCAGAAACTGACAGGCAGTGCCACCAAGGCGGCAGATAAAAGGGTGCCCAGGGAGGCTGATGGAGTCGAACTCTCAGGTGAGCCGGGACCGAGCACCCGCCAGAGCGCCCCAAGGAGCCTCCTAGGGCTGGTGACAGAGGGACAGGTGGTGGGAGTCTGTGGAACGCTGCGGCGCCGGGGCCGGATCTGAGCAGGAACTGGCGATGGCTGTGGAACACACGTGCGAGTTGCAAGCTTGGCCGGGCTGCCCCCGCTGCGCGCCCCCCGGAGGACGTGGCCACGGGCCAGGCCGCCCGCTGACACTGTGTTCCCTAGCTCCGAGCATCACGCACACACGCTCACCGCCCCGCCGCCGCAGTCCGGGGGAAAGCACGCGCGGAGGGCGGCATTCCTCGCGAAAGACGGCGGAGGGGCATGCACCCCCACCCCCCACCCCGCCGCGCGCGCACGCACAGACAGAAAACGAAAGGTGACCCAGAGACCCCGGCGGTTCCAAGGTCCACGACGTTCTTAGGGCCAAGACCTAGGGAAAGCCCCGCGCAGTGGGGGAGGCCAGGCGCTGCCCAGGCAGAGCCATGGGCACGCTGCGGGGTGAGCCAGACAGTCCGGATACCAGATGGCACGTCCTGGGCTCCCCTCTCCGGAGGTCCGCGCTCCAGGGCACATTAGGAGTCACCCAGCGCCTGGACCTCCGTCCCCCTTGGTCCCAGTCAGGACAGCCCCAGCCAGGGGCGCACGAGGAGCACCCGCCTAGAGGCACAAGTTGCTGTCTCTTTGTCCCGTCCCCGAGCTATGCCCGCGCTGATAGCACCCCAGAGGAAGCCCCGACCCGTGGCTGCCTGCGGCTGCTAGGCGCCCCTCCGCGCCTCTCAGCTGCACGCGGGTAGCGCTCTCCCGGGCGAGGGGGCGGGGAGGAGCTCGGGGCGCTTACCTCTCGGCCGCGAAGTGCCCGGGCGGCTTCCTCCCGGTGTAGCCTCGGGCTGGAGCCCCCGGCAGCAGAAGCGCGACACAGGCGGCCCGAAGAAGCAGTCCGGCCCACATGACCGGCGGCGGCGGGTCCCCCGGGCTGGGCTCAGCTCCTGCGCCGCGCGCGGGGGAGGGGGCTGCCGGCTCTCGCCCCTCCTCCTGGCGCCGCGGGGAGCGAACCAGCAATTCCCGAACTGGCAAGCGGAGCTGAGCAGGGGGGCTGGGGACGCCGAGAGGAGGGGCCGAGGGCCGCGATGGGACGCGGCGGACGGCTTTGGGGAGGGTCTTCGGCACCTCGAAGCGAAACACACAAAGGCAACGCCGTCCGCCTGCTGATGCCTCTCCGAGAGGCGCCGAGCCCGGGGCCAGGGCAAAGATCAGGGACCCCTGGGGGCGGGGTTTCGCCCTTGGCCCACACCCCCTGCCCGGGTTTGGGAGTCGGCTTCCTGCGAAGCGCTGACTGAGGGCGTCAGACCGAGGCCCCAGGAGGAAACAGACTTCAGGAATAAGGCTAGCGCCCGAGGCTGCGCGCCCCGGGCATGGCCCCTGTCGGTGGGACCTGAGACGCCTTGTTTTCATGAGGTGGGAACCGTGGAAATTCGAACCCAGGACGCCAGGTCGCTGCGCCGCTGGGCAGTTCTAGGCCTGCCCCCAGCCTGCCAGCAGGTCTGCACCCTAACACCGGAGTGCGTAGATCTGTAGGTCCAACCGCCCCCTGGCCGACGTGCGCTGATCTGTAGGTCCAACCGCTCCCTGGCCGGGGGCCCTAGCCACTCTTGAAGCCCCGGCCTCCTCTGGGCACCCAGGGGGCAGATGGCTGGCCTCCCGACTGCTGGTGGCAAGGCGATGAAGCAGCTGGCGCCGTTGGCAATGGAGAGGCAGAAGCAGATCTGGAACGCTCCTCTTTGCCCCTTCTGCAGCTGCCCCAGGCTGTGGTCAGAGACTGGGGGTCCGCGTAGGGATTTAGGTAAGGAAGGGGTGCGGAAATGGGTGCGTGGAAATAAAAACCATCCCGCTGGGAGAAAGCTGAAAGGATAACTGATTTTACCTTCTGCTCCATGCAGTAATCTTTCCCTTAGCCACTCACAATTAGTCAAGATTTTGCTTAAATACTTCCAGGGGTAAGAAAC
This sequence comes from Theropithecus gelada, assembly GCF_003255815.1. Lineage (NCBI taxonomy): Eukaryota > Metazoa > Chordata > Mammalia > Primates > Cercopithecidae > Theropithecus > Theropithecus gelada. The sequence continues at coordinate 13,001,225 of NC_037682.1, read as the reverse complement.
TCACTACCTGTTAAGAAGCAGCCCATCCAGTTTTGAACCACATGTGTTTTAAAGTGTCTTCACTTCCCAGCTGAACAATCCCAGGTCCTTTAGCCTTCCTGCTACCTCTGCCTTTACTGAGGTGCTTAACATTGGTGGCCACAAATGGACATGGCATACCAGCGGTGGCCTGGACTCATGCCTCCTTCCTGCAGACAACATATTTACTAATGCACCCTAATATTACTTTTGGCAACCCCATGATGTTAATTATGACACACTGAGTTTGCAGTAAAGAAAAACCGCAGGTGGCCCGGTGTGATGGCTCACACCTATAATCCCAGCACTTTGGGAGGCCAAGGCGGGTGTATTACCTGAGGTCAGGAGTTCCAGACCAGCCTAGCCATATGGTGACAGCCCATCTCTACTAAAAATACAGAAATTAGCTGGGCGCGGTGGCAGGTGCCTGTAATCCCAGCTACTCAGGAGGTTGAGGCAGGAGAATCGCTTGAACCCGGGAGGCAGAGGTTGCAGTGAGCCAAGATGGTACCATTGCACTCTAGCCTGGGTGACAGAGCAAGACTGTCTCAAAAAAAACACAAAAACAAAAAAAAAAAAACGCAGGCATTTTTTGTTGTGCTTTTACGTTATTTAAACACAAGCTGCCAAGTGGTCTTCCTACCTGAACCTGTGTGGCTACATTTTTGCCGACATTCACCTTGAGGCTTTATCTCACCTTGTTTGTTTTGGCCCATTTTCTAATCTAGTCAACATATTCTCAACAAGTAGGAGCCAAAATATTCTGTAATATAAGATGAATGCCACTTCCATCATATCCCTTCTGAGTTCCAAGGACTCTCAGAATCCTAAGGCATCTTTCTCTCTTTCCCCAAACATCTGAAGGTTGCACTTTCCCCCTCCACTGCCCCTAAACCACCAATGTCAAATAGGTGCTCTTTCTTCCTGGCCCTAGGGGAGCTACCCAAATTTTCAACAGGCATACACAGAACAAGTGTCCACATGACTGCCATATTTCATGCCATCTTCTTTCTCACACTCCAGCACACCTCAGCTACCTCTGTTCTTAGCTACATTATGGAGCCCCACCCACTCCACCTCACCCTGTAAAACTCACTCTCTGGCAGTTTGCTCCATATTGGCCAAAGAGCAGCTGCAATAGCTGAGATGCAACTTTGCGCTTGAAGAAAACCTACATCTACCCTAAGGAATTCAGGATACTTAATACATAGTAAATTCCTGTTAGTGAATCTCCAAATAACATCCAAACTGCCCTTGGCATTTCTTTCATTTCCCCATAAAGTTGTGGTGACCTTATGGCATTCACCTTGCTCCTATCAACATTTGCCCCTTTAGTTTGGTTTTTGTTTTTCTTGTCTTTTTGTTTGACCCTGAGGTTTCTCAGTTTGGACACAGAGTCTCTTACTATTGTTCAAGACTAGTTCAGGCATATCCCTTGATTGCAGTTCCTGTGTTCCTTCCCCACTTCTGTGGCTTGTGGTTTCTCGGTAACAAAAGGGACCCTCCACCGAGGGTGGAGGATCCAAGTTGTTGTTGGCTGCAGAATGACGGCCTCTGGCTTGTGATCCCTCCAAATGGTCATGTGATGAGTCAGTGTTTCTATTATTCTCCCAAAGGTCCCTTCGTGCAGAGGCCTGGAGTGATGCTAGCTCATCAGCGCCTACATGGAATGGAGCTGTTCCAGCTGGCTAGAGCCATGCTCCAAAGACAACCTTTCACCCTAGAGAGGTGATTAATGGTTTTTAAGAGGGGATGTGGGAGTATGGCAGCAGAACATCAGTTTCCGAAGTTGGAATTCAATCCCGAGTGAATATACCCAAGAGTGTATGAAACAAAAAAACAGCAAAACATAGCAAGGACTCCACAAGCCTCCAAATTCAAGACAAGTCATTGACAACCTTCTTCAATAGCAGGTCTCAGCAGCTGCAGGTCAGACCACGAAAGTGCCCCAGAATGATCATCCCAACACATTCCGTCTTTCTGATCATGACACCTTATAGTCAGCGCTCCCACCTAGGATTAAATTTTTACAATGTGGACACTGTTGCTTGCCTGCCTCATTAAAGCTGGCCTCTGGGGCCGGGAGGCCCTTTCAAATTCAAACCATGACTTTTAGAATTCAAATCACAATGTTAGGTTTCCAGTTCAAACTGTGGTTTTTGAGATGCTGATTATTTTTTGTTAAGACCTTATCCCCCACCCCCAGAACTCTCAGAAGAGTAAGGGGAAAAAAGGGTAGTAAAACACAAGGAATTCCTTCAGGGAAGGAAACTTCCTCCAGAAGACCCTCAAACCAGGGATGCTTCTTTGCTCTTTTCCTTTTAAGCTAGAATCTCTCAAAACCACAATTTGAACTTGTAACCACAATTTTCCTGACACTGTATCAAAGGCTGGTCTTAAAGGAGCCACCAATATGCCTAGGATCAACCCTACTCCACTGTGGGGACAGAGCAGCCTTTCTTCCCACTGGATCACTGGGAGAAATGTGGGCCCAGACACTGGCCCACCGAGCTGAAAAGAAGACAGGCTTTGTTTGCCAGACAGAAGAGTGAACCCCATATATGCCCTACTTCTGCTGTATTCTCAAACCGAAAGCACCAAATGGTCACTTGATTAGATCAGAGGAAACAAAATGAGGGTTCAAAGGGCATGTGGCAACAAGCAGCTGGAAGGCACATGAGAAGCTACTAGGTGGCCTGGGAGCTAGATGACTAGACACTGCACACACAGCTGGCTGTAAAACCAGGAAAGGCAGCCCAGGCCCAGCAGGTTACTGGCAGAGGCAAGTAAGAATCAAATGGTGTCAAGGACAACCAAAAAGACCAGTGAATTTCTAAACCCATCATCCTTGGGATCCCATCAAACAATCACGTGATCAAGAAGAGGTATACATGTCTTCACTTTCACTACCTGAAAAGAGTTGTTCTAACAGCAAGGGCAAGTGAATGCAACAGCTGCCATAAAGAGTAGGATACTGCCTACGTTCGCAGTAAATTAGGAATAGTATACCTGAGGTCCTGGATAGCTGGGCAGGGTGAATAAAAGCAAAAACAAACGTACCTTTCTTCTTAGATTCTACTTTATTTGGTAAAACTCAGAAACTAACAATTCACATCCTCCCACCTCCTTCTTTCCGAAGAAGGCAGTTTGCAGAGACAAAAGGGCTGTGGTGTGGGGATCATCCACCGTCTCCAGGTTTTACACACAGGCTGCCCATGGCCTGGCAGGCCTCTAGGCCTGATGCTCTCAGAGGCAATAGAAGAAAAGTAAAAGGAAGGTCTCACTTCACAGACAATGAAACCCTCCCAACCCTCTTCCCCACTACCCACAACTCCCTACACTGCCAATCTAAATAAAAAGAGGACAATGCATGGGTGTGAGATATACACACACACACATACACACACACACACACACACACACACACACACACACAGAGCTTCCTTTCAGCCAAAGAACTGCAAAATCCCTCCCTGGAAGGAGGACAACTGGCAACACCAATCAAGGCTTGGTGGTCCAAGGTGATGGCTGGAATCGTGTGAGACTGGTAAAAATCCAGGGAGAAAATGTTTCACCTTCAGCTCATTCCCAGGTCTCTATGAAGCCCGCCCCACTTCCACGTAGGGGAACTACGGCTCTGGGGGCAGCTGGCTTAGGGAAAGGCCTCCCATGGCCAAGAAGACAATAGTGGAGAGGAGGGGGAGGGCAGCAGGGCAAAGCCTTTGGGGAGGGTCAGAAAGGGGGCCCCCTGCCCTTGGCTAATGGATCCGAGTTAGCTCCTCCACAACCTTGATGAGGTCGTCTGCAGTGGCCTCTCGCTTCATACCGCTGCCATCGTCATACTGCAATGAGAAGACGGGCGGGGCTGTGAGGACCAAGAGGGCGCTCACCCACAGCTGGGGAAGGGAATGCCCCCAGTGAAGGAGGCACAAGACTCCACCATCGTCATGGCAGAGAAAGGACTCACCAGAAACCCACACCTCCCCCTGAGTGGTACAGGTCAGCAAGGACACCACCTGGTCTATTTCTCCCTCTTCGAGATTCTCCCTCTTCTGCTGTCCCCGAGACACCATCTCCAGTGAGCAATATCCTGAACTCCAGAATAGTGGCCATTTCTCCTCCCTACAGGATCCTGACCCTGCCTCCTACCTTTGGGTCTTGCCAGAGATCCCAGATGTGTCTTCATTGCTCAAGGATGGGGTTAACATGGGTAGAGTTACTAGCACAGCATCTGGTACCTAGTAGATACCCACAAGCCACAACCACAAACATCTCTTTTCCCTCAGACTCCACCTTCTATCTGGTAAGGATTACACAGAGGGCCCCTTGCACCTTGGAATTGAGGGGGAGAGATGCCCAGAGACAGTCTCCTGGCATGCCCCAACCTGCACCGGACTTGTCCGGCCCAGGGCTAAACAACACACAGCTCACCTGTAGGTTTGCCACCACCTCCTGCATCTTGGGGCGGCTGATATCCAGGAAACTCTCAATCAAGTCACCATCGATGAAACCTGTGGCTGGTTCTGTCTTCCGCTCGGTGTGAAAGGATCTCCAGGTGGACGGGTGAGTTAAGGAACATGTGCTTATCAAGAAACACCTTCCTCAGTCATCCCCACCTTTGAATAAGACCACAATCTAAAAGCAATCATCAGGATTCAAAAGGAAATGACACTTTCCTTTCCCCTTGGTTTTTTTTGGACATTTTTGGAATTGAAAAAAATGTAAAAATATGACCTAACCTAATTGGTTCTCAATTGGGGTGATCTTCAAAATAGTTTTTAAAAAAAGTACAGATCAGAGTCTATTAATGTGAAGACCATACGTGTATGCAAGTTCTTTAAACGTGCTCTAGGCAAAGCTGATGCACAAAAACCACTTGTATAAGTCTAGCCTCAGAGCTTCATAGAGGGGTCAGTGTAGTGGCAGCTCACGCCTGTGAACCCAACATTTTGGGAGGTTGAGGCAGGAGGATCGTTTGAGTCCAAAAGTTCAAGACCAAACCTGGGCAACACCATGAACTCCTGTCTCCACAAAAAACAAAAATTTTTTAAAATTAGCCAGGTGAGGCATGTGCTTATAGTCCCAGCTATTCGGGAGGCTGAGGTGGGAGAATCACATGAGCCCAGGGTGTCAAGGTTGCAGTGAGCCATGATCGTGTCACAGCACTCCAGCCTGGGCAACAGAGCAAGAACCCATCTCAAAAAAAAAAAAAGAAAAGCAACAGCTCCCTTGATGAATAAACTGAGATTCAGTGAGACAGGGCTGCCAAAAGTCTTGATAGTTAGCAAAAAACAATAAATCAGCCCATCAGCCCTCCTTAACTAGAGCCGGGCCAGAGTCACAGGCAGGAGCTCCTCCCACCTCCAGCGGGGGCAGGGAGGGCCCTTTATATCTCCTGTACTAAACCAACTTCCACTAGCACTTGGATTCTGGGGGTCCCAGGGTGGTAAATTCTTGCGCTTCAGCGTTTTCCGCTTCTTCACCTTTCCCTTTCTTCTGGTAGTCTCTCTAGTCTCAGACACTGTTGCCCTCAACCAAATCCCTGAAAGGATGTGCTCCTGTGTTGTGATCTAAACTTACATTTCACCTGCTACACCGAGGGCCAGAGGCGGACACATTTCAGGAATATAAATGTGCATTTCCACGATGGACCAGCGGAAGCTGAGTGATAAGTGCTTTGGGAGTCAATATACTGTTCTATTGTGTATGTTTGAAATTTTCCACATGAAAAAGTCAAAAACAAAACAAAACAAAAAACCTGTTCTGTATAGGAACCTAATCAAGACATGTAGCAGCTTCCGGGTAATGTGACTCCATGTGCCACATATGCCGGGACATGCTTCCCAGCAAGGGGATGGCTCTGGGAAGGATATAAGGAGTGCTCGATCTTCCCCACACTTTTGATGACTTTATTGAGACGATTCTGCATGTCCAGCAGGAGGTTGTACCAGCTCTCTGACAGTGAGGTCACCAGCCCTGAAGAAGTGAAGGAGGCAGTGAGCTGCAGAGAGGTCAACCTCACAGCACGCATCCTCTACGTAAAGGGCAGCCCAGGCGAGCAGCTCGGGGAGGGCTAATGTGCTGCAGCCTCCTCTAGTAAACACCTAGGTCTTATCCAGTTGCTCCCCCCAGTCCCTCAGAATGGTGGTATCAGGAAGGAGGCCTGTGTGGGGGTGTGCCCCACGGGGGTAACCTTACCTATCATGCCGTTGACCGTGCCAAAGAGCACCGAGCCTTGTGTGGGGGTGGAAGTCTCACCCAGATTTTGCATTACCAGAGAGCCGTGGCAAAAGACATTGACAAACTCGCCCAGGTGGAAAAGACCAACCTCCTGGAGGTGCTGCCGCTCCTCGTCAGTGGTGGCAGCGCTGAAAGGTGGTGAGAAAGTAAGTTTCTGAACCCCCTGTTTCCACCACAGGCCCTGAGACAGGACCACGTGCAGTGGTCACGGTGCTGAACTTCCCTGGGAAGCTGACATACTCCACAGTAGGGGAGCCAGTCTAAAGAGGTGGATTTCTGTCACCTTTTACTCTCTCACGAGGAAAGTTCTATCTCTGTAAAGAGGAGCACCTGAACCTGACACAGAACCCAATGCTTGTATCCACCAGAGACCCGGGAGCTCCCAACCTCCCCACCACTCCCAGAGCTGGCCACTACTCACCTGTCCTTTTGACACACAAACAAGTTAAAGGCATTTTCGGCCCCCAGAAAATTGTCATCATCCAAGATTTCCACAGCACTCATCCAGTTGGGATTAAAGTCTCGAGCAATCTTAAAACAGACAAGGTGAAACAAGAAAACACAATCAGAAGTTTGCATGGAATCCAGTTCTGGGACTTGTGTTTCCTTTATTCAGGAGCAAGGCCCCACCCTGCAGAAGATGTAGCCCAGTGTTCAACAAGTGTCGCCCTAGAGGGATTCTCTCCCGACCTCTCTGCCAACGCAGCCCATTTGATTGCCAACTGCCCAGAGATGGAGCCTACTCAGAGTTCGAGTTGGGAGTCTCTAAAAATACTTAATTAAGGTAGAATGTCTGCTCCACGGAAAACATTTCTGCCCCTAATACTCGGCTGGATTATCCTTCCCCACCAGAGACACTTGCAGGGGCCATGGCTCAGGAAAGAAGTCTGCTCCCATCCCCCCACCAGCATCACCTCTTCAAAGTTTCCTTCCATGGGCTTGTAGGCGAGCAGCAGCACTGAGCGCATAAGGTCGCCCACCAGGATGAAGTCGCCCTTGGTCTTCAGGTAGAGGGCCATGATGTTGTTGTAGTGGTTGCACTCAGTGCGCAGCTCCTTCTCTGTTGTCCACTCATAGAGCCGCACCTGGGAAGGGCATTGTCTCTCTCAGTCAAAGGGGCCAAAGCACTCTCAGAACGACTGCCCTCCGACTCCTCGACCCTCAATCTACAGCACCACTTCTCAAAGTGCAATGCGGGACGGGAACCAGTTTTATGAGGCACTGGGGTAAACATTTATTATTTCGCTACTGTACATTTATGAAATATGAAAACATGATGAACACACCAAACTAGGAATACAAGACTTTCCAAGTTTTCCTTTACACAAAACAGTAAGTCCATGTAAACAGTAATGTGGGTAGCCGGGCTTGGTTGCGTACACCTGTAATCCCAGCAACTCAGGAGGCTGAGACATAAGAATTGCATGAACCCAGGATGCAGTGAACTGAGATCATGCCACTGCATCCAAACCTAGGTGACACAGCGAGACTCTGTCTCAAAAAAACAGAAAGAAAGAAAGAAAGAAAAGTCCAACAGAAAACATTGTCAAATAACTAAAGGAACCCAAAGAACTTGATTCTATGGCCACCCTCTACCATCCCACAAGAGGGAAAAAGAAACTGTGCGGCCGGACATGGTGGCTCACGCCTGTAATCCCAGCACTTTGGGAGGCCGAGATGGGCAGATCACACGGTCAGGAGATGGAGACCATCCTGGCTAACGTAGTGAAACACCGTCTCTACTAAAAATACAAAAAAAAAAAATTAGCCGGGCATGGTGGCGGGCGCCTGTAGTCCCAGCTACTCGGGAGGCTGAGGCAGGAGAATGGCGTGAACCTGGGAGGCGGAGCTTGCAGTGAGCCAAGATCGCACCACTGCACTCCAGCCTAAGGGACAGAGTGAGACTCCGTCTCGAAAAAAAAAAAAACATGCTTTTTTCTGTCTCCACCGTAGTGCTTCTTCAATTACAACCACATCTCCAAAAGAATGAAGATGCTTTATCATCAGTAGACAAATGGAGAGATACTTGGCATGGCCCAGTGCTGAAGAAGACAGACTCAACCCATCTGAACTGACAAGCCTTCCCCGGCACATCCTTCAGGATCCAGATAATCCCCATGGCCTCTGCACATCTAGAAACTCCTGAGTAGAACATATTAATTAAACCACAATTTCTCAAGATTTGTCCAAAGAACCCTAGCAACACAGGAATATATTCCAAGAGTCATTTGTAATAATTACAATGGTTGGACAGGCACGGTGGCTCACACCTGTAATCCCAGCACTTTGGGAGGCCGAGGCAGGCTGATCATGAGGTCAGGAGGTCGAGACCATCCTCGCCAACATGGTGAAACCCCATCTCTACTAAAAATACAAAAATTAGCTAGGCATTGTGATGCATGCCTGTAATCCCAGCTACTCGGGAGGCTGAGGCAGGAGAATTGCTTGAACTAGGGAGGTGGAGGTTGCAGTGAGCCAAGATTACACCACTGCACTCCAGCCTGGCAACAGAGCAAGACTCCATCTCATAAATACATACATACATACATATATACATACATACATACTATGGTTACCACACCTCTATCACAGGGTACAAGGTACCTCCAGAGTGCCCCCTCTTCAGGTAAGCCCACCCTGCTGGGCCTACACACCTCCAACAGGGAGAGTGAAGGTGGGGGGCCTCAGAGTTCCACATGTTCCTGCAAACACCTGCCACCACTCTCTCTCCACACTCTCAACCTCCCCATCGCCTTGGAGAGAGTCAAGACCAAGACCAGACACCGCCAGAAGCCCAAGACTCCCATTCTCTTCCCAAAAGGTTGTAGATTTCCACTGTTCAACATGGTAGTCACTAGCCACACATGGCTATGAAACACTTGAAATGTGCCTAGTCCATCCTGAGATGTGTTCTGACTGTAAAATACCTACCAGATTTTTGAATTATTAGTATGAAAAACTGTAAAATATCTTAAGTGTTTTTATACGGATTATATGTGGAAATGCTAATATTTTAGATACTGGGTTAAATAAAATACCTTATTCATTTCACCTGATTCTTTGTGCATTTGTTAATGTGGCTACTAGAAAATTTAGAATGACATACATTACTCATATAGTATTTCTATTGGCCAACCACAGAATAGATATGTCCTCACCTGACCTCAATGCCACCCTCCACCCTCCTAATCCCTGTGCCCACTCACTGCACCCTCTGGAACAGTCATTAATCAAGGACAGCCTCTTCTCTGGGCAAACCCTTCACCTTCTCATTCTAACCGATATCCATGGCTCTTTCCTAAGGGCCTTGTGGCACTCTTGTCTGTTTTCTCTTCCACTGTCCCTCGTAACACTGGAACAGGAGGTAGCACAGTCTCCCATGCTCCTCGTCTGCTCTTTCAGACTTGTCACTCCCTCCCTTGAAACACCAGTTTTGAGGCTCATACCACCAGACCACACAACCACCATCACCCACTAAAGCAGTCACCTGAATTCCCACCCCACCCATCACTCTCTCCCACACAACCTCCTATAAGTGTTGATGACTATAATATTCACAGAGAAGGTCCTTCTAATACCCTCACATCTTAGCTTTTCTGACCCCTCCTTTCCCACTTAGTCCACTCTTATGACCACCTCTTAAAGCCTGGCATTACAAGTAACTGCACTCTTCCTGAATCTTGTGTCCTCTACTCTGCCTCTTCTCAGATGCCCATAGTCCACCACCATAATCACATAGTAACTGTCTTGCAGATTCCAATGCCCTGACCCCCTCCCCTTTCTCATGCTCACCCAACAAAACTCTACTTGGATAAAATTTTCATCTTCCACCACAGGTAAGAAAAACCAACAGGATGACTGTTCTTTTAAATTCAAGACTAATAACTGAAAGGGGGTTCCTAAACCTCTCAGGAATCATGCATTTTCCTACTCCATTCACTCTTCTGGTCCTAAAACAATGAATTCATCCTTTTTCCACTCTACTCAAATTGCCAATACTTCCTTCCCATCTTCTCTCTCAGCAATTTTACAGAGAACAGAGACACAGCCAAAAGGGCATTTTCATGAACTTCCATGTCTGTTCCCTTCTCTACCACTGGGTTTGAGATCCCACCTCCTTTTGCCTGGCCAAGAACAATGGCTCTCTTTCTAACATCAGTCCCATCAGCATAGAAAACATGCGGCAGTGTTTCCCAGCTTGAAAACTTAAAAACAGAAAATTATTATCCTGAAATTTCCCTGTCCACATCACTCTCTCCTTTACTGCAAAACTCCTTGAGGGGTTTTCTGTACCAGCCTCCTTTCCTCCTACTCTCCGTTGAGCCGACTGCAATTAGGTTTCTAGCCCCACCACTCAACCAAGAGTTCTGATCAAGTTTACCACTGACTTCCATGTTACTAATCTTTATGTTACCTGACCTGCCAGCAACACTTGCAGTTTACCAATTCCCTCCTGCTTCAAATACTTTTTCTCCATGGCTTCCAAAACACTATTCTCTTGGTTCTCCTACTTCACAAGTCACCCTTCGTTTGGCTGGATCTTCACCCTGTCTTTGAAATACTGGACAGCTCCAGGGCTATCTTCAGATCCTGTCTCTACGGGCTCTCAGCAGATGGTCTGGCGATGTCAACCAGACTTTTAGCTTTAACTGCCATGCTAGTATCTCCAGTGTACCTCTTCCCTGGATTCCATACCTCTCTCATTGTTACCTAGTGAACATCTCCACTTAGATAACCACTGAAACTGAGTATATCCAGAACCTCTGGTTTCCACTCCAAACCTGCTGCACTATCTTTCCATCAGTAAATGGCAAAGCCAAAACCCCTGACACTTTATTCCTCTGCCTCTCATATCTCATCTTCAATCTATCGAAGTCCTTCAATCCTGCCCTCATAATATAAGCAGAATGTGACTACTCTTCTTCATCTCCTCCATCATCGCCTGGTCCCAGCAACCACCAACCACATCTGGATTACTAGAAGAGCCTCCCCTAACTGACCTATTCTACCACTGCTTCTACCACTGCTCCCCTATAGCCTTTCCAGAGAAGCAACATTATCTTTTAAAACACAAGTTCAATCATGTTCAAACCCTTGCCCAAACCCTCCAGAGGTTGCCATCACGCTCTGAATAAAACACTGACAAGCCTACCAGGCTCTTCACTCTCTGGTCCCTGGCTGTCCACTGGACTCATCTCTCACCAGACCATCAGCTCAGTCCCCGCAGACACCAGGCCCGCCCACTCTAGCCTGTGACCTACCACCCCTTGCTTCCTTGCCTTCCCCAAGCACAGGTAGGGTTCTTACCTCCCTTCATTTTGGAATCTGCTCAAATGCCACTGTGTATCCACGAGACCCTCCCGACCATGTGATATGAAACAGCAAACCCCACTTCCCATGTTCATCCCGGCATTCCTCCAGTCCTGTGCCCCTTTTATTTCTCACCATTTCATGTACTATGTACTTTATTTGCTCAAAAACTCCAAAAGGGCAGCTCACTGTCCATTTTGTTTGCTGCTATCTCCCTACTCCAACACATCAAGTTGTCCATTTTCGATATACAAAATTTTTGTCAATTATACCTCAATAAAGATGGAAAAAAACTTTTTAGCAAGGGAGGTAGGGTCATGGCAGAAGCAGTGGAATATTTCAAAGGACTAGCTTTCAGGGATGCACTCAGGATATTCTGATTTGGCTCATTTTCTTTTGGCATGGAACACCCTACATGCAGGGACCATAGGTCTCACTCGTTTCTCAAGTCCCACAGCACTCAGGATCTGAAACACATGGGGGTTCATGTAACTTAGTTCAATGCCTGGTTCAACCTCAGTTTCCCAGATTCTCAACTCAGAGATCTATCCTCCACACCCACTACTTTGTTCTCCTTCAAATCTGACACACACGCGGCACCGGACAACCTAAGAGAGACACATTCTTCAGACAATGATGGGCAGCCTAAAGTAAGTACCAAGTGGTCCAGGCCTCACCGTGCTATTGATGCTGGCTAACAGCTTCCCGTTAAATTCCACCATAGAGTACACGGCCCCTTTCACTTCCTTTTCAGCCACAGTCTGTAGTTTTCCTGGGGGTGGAAAAAATACGTTTGAGTCTCTCTATGAGCCCATACTTTACCTTGTCAAAAGAATCCTCTGGTTGCCCCTCTGGTACTAATTCTTGCCCCCGCAAAGCCACTCATCTAAAAAAACAACACAGACTCAGTATCTACTGGAGTTAACCACCACCTGAAGTATGAGCCCCAAGATAAAGTGCAGAGAAATACACTTGGTGTCTAGGATCTGCCCCCCACCCTGAAACTCTAGATCTCTCTCTCAAGATGGAAACCAAATCCGATTTCACCTATCTGATCTGAGATTTCCGGGCTGATAGTCTTTAGAGCCCTCTTGGGTGGGAGTAATGAGAAAAGATATTAAAAGATAAACACAGTGCTGAAGCTGGAAAGAGCACCTAAATGCCTGAGCAACCAAGTGGAAAACAATTCTAGGATTCTTAATTTTTACACCTGTCGTCACTAGATTCCCTTACCCATCATTCACTTCTCCCACCCCTCCTTTTGTTCTTTTGGCCTTTCAAAGACTAGCAAAGAAAGAAATGTAAGCTAAATTTTACTGTGTACTGTTCACATGCTCCAAAATTCAATCAAATAAAGAAGAGAACCGCTCTTTACAGCAATGAACCCAACTTCTTCTACTGCTTAACTGAGGCTCTCTGAAACCTCACAATGGCCTGCTGACTTTCTCAGCATTTCACATCCCTCAGAAACTGGAGAGTGCGCCCCCTTACCATCCGAATACTGAAAGACCACAATGCGACCCTGCTTGGGCTCTGCCTCTTCAGGATACACCATTGCTGTGCCCACAATGAAGTAAGTGTTGGGGTCTTTGCCCAGCTTGCAGGAGACCAGGCTGAGGGCATATTCATTCTGCAGAAACTGGTGAGCATGAAGCACTAAACAGAGAGTACAGAGATGACTATGTGACGATAGGTTACTCATATCTGCATGCACAAGTAACCATGTATTTCTGTGAGGCCTGCAGCTTAGGCAGTGACAAAGCGTGTGCCACCTGCTGTCCCTGTCTCATCAGATTATCCGTCCCCCACCAGCCTAAGCTAAGGAGAGGATGACCAGCCCTCCAAACTCACTGCCATCTCAAAGAGGTCCCACCCCTCCTTTCTGTTCCTCCTGGGATAATCTGCCACATCTGTCAGGCTTTGTAGGTAACAGAGCCCAGAACAGCTGGATTAGGGAGGGCATAGATAAAAATTATCGAAAGAGCTCATGTGCACCTTCAAAGGTGTGTTGGTCAATGATAAGTAGGTTGTGCACCTCCACCTCTTCTCCAAAGGAGGTCTCATGAGGAGCAGTGCTGCTGGAGAACAGCTTGCTGGAGCTGACACTGCTGGAAAGAGCCTGCAAACAGAGAGAATGCACATCATCCTTCTCAAACGCAGAAGAGGCGCTGAGACATCATTGTGAGGGGACCCGTCAGATTGGGACAGAGGCTGCAGCTAGCCAAGAACTCTGATGGCTGGCAGCTCAAGGAGTCTGAGGAGAATGTTTCAGAGGAAACATACAGTTGAAACATCAATCCAAAACACAGTAAAATTCTAAGGGTCATTAAAGACAAAACAGTGATGCTGCAAGTCAATCAAATACAGTTAAAAAGGAACTCAAGTGACCTAATAAAGGGACAGACTCCACTGCCCTCAATGGGAAGAGGAGCGGGGCACTTCAAATAAAAACAGAAGCCATGAAGACTTCAACTCTGGACTACAGAGGGAGGTCCTATCGCAGATATATGGAAACAAGAAAGGCAGAGAATACATGGAAGAAAATGACCAGCTGGTATCTCCACTGAGCCTAGTATGTGTAGCTCCAGACTGTCCTGTTATCTGCCTCATTCTGCAGGTAAGAAAACTGAAGTTTAGGCTTTCCCAAGGTCACACAGCTAGCAATAAACCTGGAAGCCAGGCCACACACAGTGGCTCACGCTTGTAATTCCAGCACTTTGGGAGGCCGAGGTAGGTGGATCAAAAGGTCAAAAGTTCGAGACCAAGCTGGCCAACACAGTGAAACCCCATCTCTACTAAAAACACAAAAATTAGCTGGGCATGGTGGCACGGCCTGTAATCCCGGCTACTCGGGAGGCTGGGGCAGGAGAATCACTTGAACCTGGGAGCCAAGATTGCGCCACTGCACTCCAGCCTGGGCAACAGAGTGAGACTCCGTCTCAAAAAAATAAATAAAATAAAATAAAAAATAAAATAAAATAAAATAAAATAAATAAAATAAAAAAATAAAATAAAATAAACAAAATTTTAAAAATAAAATAAAATAAAATAAACCCAGTAGGCACTTTTGAAAAGCTGGTTTCTATCTTTAAAAAAGAAAAAAAAGGCCGGGCGCGGTGGCTCAAGCCTGTAATCCCAGCACTTGGGGAGGCCGAGACGGGCGGATCACGAGTTCAGGAGATCGAGACCATCCTGGCTAACACGGTGAAACCCCGTCTCTACTAAAATACAAAAAAAAAATTAGCCGGGCGAGGTGGCGGGCGCCTGTAGTCCCAGCTACTCGGGAGGCTGAGGCAGGAGAATGGCGTGAACCCGGGAGGCGGGGCTTGCAGTGAGCTGAGATCCGGCCACTGCACTCCAGCCTGGGCAACAGAGCCAGACTCCGTCTCAAAAAAAAAAAAAAAAAAAAGAAAAGAAAAGAAAAAAAAAAACCTGGAAGTCCGTTCTGTCGGACTCCAAACCCCATGCTCCTCCCCTATTCTACTACTCTGCTCTACAAAGGACCCAAAATGATGGTGACAGAAAAGGAATTATTCATGCTGCAAGGCCACCAAGTAGGAACTGTTTTTTATAAATACACTTTTATAGAAGTCAGCTATGCTTACCTGTTGCCTACGGCTGCTTTCAGGCTACGATGGCAAAGTTGAACAGTTAGTGGTAACTGAGACCACATTGCCTGCAAAGCTGAAAGCCTTTACTACCTGGCCTTTACAGAAAGCTTGCTGGCCCCTGCTCTAATGTCATCTTTCTTTGTCCATTGCCCTTACCTGGGTGCTAGCGCTGGGCCTCAAGGCTGTTGTGCCCCCACTCGTGTCTTGGACTTCAATGCGGCTGGAGAGGACCCCGAAACACTGGGACACTTCCTGGTAGCAGATCTTCCTGCAGAACAAGTATGGAACAACAGTGTCACTTACAAAGTCAGAAGCGCCCTACACCAACTCCCACATCCCACTCTCCCACCCCAGGCCTCACCTTGGAGACTCATAGAGGGGAACTGTGCGAATGTGCAGCTTCTGGATCTCATCGATGGTGCCAATGGTGAGGGTGCTATTGTTGGCCAGTGCCAGGCTGGAAAGAAGGGTCTGGGTTTAGACTGAGGAGACTCAAGGAAGGCAAAGATTCTATGAGGCAACTCCACAGAGGAAGAAAAACAAGACAGGGGCCAGACGCGGTGGTTCACGCCTATAATCCCAGCACTTTGGGAGGCCAAGACGGGCGGATCACGAGGTCAGGAGATCGAGATCATCCTGGCTAACACGGTGAAACCCCGTTTCTACTAAAAAAATACAAAAATTAGCCGGGCGCGGTGGCGGGCGCGTGTAGTCCCAGCTACCCGGGAGGCTAAGGCAGGAGAATGGCGTGAACCTGGGAGGCGGAGCTTGCAGTGAGTGGAGATCACGCCACTGCACTCCAGCCTGGGCGACACAGCGAGACTCCGTCTCAAAAAAAAAAAAAAAAAAAAAAACAAGGCAGGATTACACCAGCTTTGACTCCACACTAAACATCACCTGGAGAGACAGACAATTCTGATTCCTGGTCCCATCCACAAGATACTCTTATTTCATTGGTCTGGGTGAGCCTAGGCTGAGATTTTCAACAGCTTTCCATTTAATGATAATGTGCAGCCAGTTAAAAAAATCACCGCTCCAGGAAAGTGACTTTCAAACTACTGCCTGTGTCAGAGTCAGCTGGAGGGCTTGTCAAAACAGTCTGCTGGGTCCCCTTCCAGTTTCTGATTCTGTGAGTCAGGATGGGGCCTAAGCATCTGCATTTCTTTCTTTTCTTTCTTTCTTTTTTGAGAGAGAGTCTCAGCTCTATTATCTAGGCTGGAGTGTAGCGGTGCAATCTAAGTAAGCTCACTGCAACCTCCACCTCCCTTTTTTTTTTTTTTTTTTTTTTTTTTTT